>NW_015539890.1:821765-824914 GCF_001515605.1 Sinocyclocheilus anshuiensis | reverse complement strand
ATATACATAATTTGATTTAATAATAACCCAATTTGAAGCAAAAACAGAATGTTCTGACTAGCTTTGTGAAATTAACTACATGCCTGAACGAAACAAACAGCAGAAGCTTTGAATGAGACGCAGATTCACTCTCTGACAGCAGGAGGCGCTGATACAGCGTTTCCTTGGTTATCGCAGTAAACAAAGCAGAGCTGGCTGAAACACTGCTTTAATGTGAATTATACGAGATGAAAAGAAAATACCATCTAAACGTTTCTGAAGACAGTCAGTTTATATGAATTTATATGAAGGTATACCGTTTATATGAATGTGTTTCTCAGGGGAACTGACTGATTGAGTGACAGGTGGATTGCCGCTGCTGTTACCACCGTCGAGCTAGGTGGGCGTGGTTTCAGCAACCAGCTTCCGCCTCTTTGCCCATTTTCGATTATCCGGGAGTGACGCGCTGCCAAGTGGCCACGCCCTTAATTATGCAGAACTTTAAGGCTTAATATAATTTAAATGGATGAGTTATAAAAAAATTCACCCCCCTCACAGTTGTCATGAAGGGCAAAATTAGCTATATAGACCAAAAACACTTTTTGTACCAGGCTGTAAACATTTTTTCCTGCTGTAAAGTTGGGTATTTTAACATGGGGAGTCTATGGGACTGACTCCCTTTTGAAGCCAGCCTCTAGCAGCCAGTCGATGAATTGCAGTTTTAGTCACTTCCGTGTTGGTTTCACGAGAGAGAGCGGAAGGTTGCCGCTTGGCATTTACACTGGTTGATAGTTTCACTTTCGCCATAAAGTCGTGTATGCTTAAGGTTGAAAATAAATGTTGTTTAGAGTGAATGCCCCTATACATGTTGTTTACAATATCCGACCAAACTACAAACTTTCCAGTGATGTCTGTGAGAAGGGGATATTAACTCGACAAGCTCGAGCATGTGCACCGCAGCACGCACAATCCAGTGCTTTGCTTATCAGCTCGCGCACATCAGCTATACAGACGTTAATACTGAATGTTTAATATTATATACATTGCATACATATACTTTGTAGACATCCTTCATTTCTAATAATAACTCAATTCTGCTGTCTGTTGTTCTGTTGACGGTGTTTCTTTGTCTGAATATGGCACTTATCACATGTGGTATCGGCGTTTGGTATCGGGGCATTTTAACGAGTACGAGTATGAGTACGACTACGAGTACAGGAGCTCAGTATCAGACCCGATACCAGTATCGGTGCATCCCTAACTAAAACTATTAAAACTAAAACTGAAATAAATACAAATGAAAGCTAAACAGAAATACAAAAAAAGACAAAATTAAAAATAAATTAAATTAAATAAAACTGACCATATAAAAAGACAATATAAGAAATACAATATATACAACAGTATATATATAGTACTAAAATAGCGCTATTCTACATAAAAGCTTTAATTACCAAAACTACCATAGTCTATCTATAAAACAAAAAAAACAGAGACATTAGGTATATGTATTATGTTTATATTACGTATAATGGGAATACGGTTCACTCAAAGTGATTTAAAAAGAGAAGTGAAGTCTAACTTGAAATGTGTTGACGATGGGAGATTTACCGTATTGGCCCGAATATAAGATGACCCTGATTATAAGACGACCCCCCTTTTTCCAGATGTACCTTTTGGAAAAAGGCTTTTTAAAAACCAAATCTTGTTTTTTCTCAGTAAAACACATTTTGTCTTCAATTATTTTCATATTGCATATTTTTCCTAGTTTAATTTTTGTTTTGAAAGTATGGTAAAAACTGGTAAAATGTACCAACAATCACATTTAAAAAATATACCCTTTTTGATATACCATTAAAAAAAAAAAAAACAGGGAGCCCATCTGAATTAGGACATTTAGGCTATCCATCTAATAGTAGCCTACCAAAATCTTATTAACAGTGGAAGTTAAATCTTACTGTAGTCTTCAAATCTGGGTAAAATCACAAAGGGAGTTTGGTCCCATCAGGCTAACGTGACAGTCACGACTCATGCAGCTGTAAGGTTTTCTGCTTTTGTTTTTACTCGCGATCTTTACGACACGCATTACATTACGTAATTCATGGCACACTCGTTTTATGCGTATTTGGCGCCACATTGATACAGAGCGTTTGTGTATATCAGGGGTGGCGAACTCCGGTCCTGGAGAGCCTCAGTCCTGCAGAGCTCAGCTCCAACCCTAATTAAAACTCCCCTGCCTGTAGCTTCCTAGTAACCCTTCAGGCCTTGATTAGCTTGTTTAGGTGTGTTTGATTAGGGTTGAAGCAAAACTCTGCAGGGCTGTGGCTCTCCAGGGCCGACGTTCGCCACCCCTGGTCTAGACCCTGAATAAAAGACGACCGCGTTTTTTCAAATGTATTTCCAAGAAAAAAAACATCGTCTTATATTCGGGTCAATACGGTATTGGCCGAGCAGTGTTGTGATGGCTGAACCGACGGTGCTTAAAAGAGATCAATTTTAGAGATGCAACTCCTAGAGAGAGGAGCCACTGCTTAAAATAATACAGCCAGAAAAAACAAACAGAACAAACTAAAACTAGTCCACCTTAATAACCAACTCGTTGAAACGCACAGTAACTACGCTGCTTTAATCTCCTTAATCTCTAAAATAGTTGTTTATTGGTTCAGTTAACATATCTTCAAACTGTACTTACAAATCTCCAAGAGGAATTATTAACCCTCTTAGCGCCAAAGTTGCAAAATTGCGACAATACGTCATACTTAATCAAATAGACTGTAGTTCCTAATACGGTGTAATATCTAATTTGTATTCCCTACCACTAGATGGCAGACATGTAGTACTTTGATTCTAGACCAAAATTACGTCACCTTCCTATTCAAAGTGTTTGAGGAAAGAGCAGAGCAAGTGAGCTATCCTGTCATTGTGATGTGGAAGCAGTTCAGTTCATAGCGTGCGGGTAAGCTGTGAGATTTGTGAGAGAAAATCGCCAAATGGCTAATAAAAAGTTATACTGTGTTGCAAATGTTATTCGCCGATTCTGACTCTGAAGAGGAATATTTGCCTTTTGGAAATGACGATCGGTCGTCTAATAATCGCGCTTCTCCCGGTACATCTTTGCAGCGAAATGGTGCCGCCATGCAAGGCGAGAGTGTTCACGAAGCACAAACAAG
>NW_015539890.1:806503-821326 GCF_001515605.1 Sinocyclocheilus anshuiensis | reverse complement strand
GATGGGGGTGGCAGGGCAATATCTATTATTTCCTGAATATTACTGATGAACTGATCAATAAGTAGGCTACTGTTCACATGCGTTTTACTACTATATAGTAGGGCTGTGCGATTAATTGAAATCGAATCGAAATCGCAATTTGAGACGTTACGATTTCCTAATCGCAAAGCCTGCGATGTGGATGCGATATTACTCTGTCCCAGAGCATATGCATGACTGCCAGCCTTGAGTTGCAGTCTTACTAACCAATAGAGTGAGCGCACAAAAGCTCCCGTATCGGTTCTGTTTTCAGTACTGGAGAATAAAAGATACATTCTTAGATGTTTTTGTTAGGACGTGAACGTTATCTTACACATTTTATCTCCCCAACAGATTAATTTGAAATAAGTTTATGATGCATGTTCGCTATTCCCAATTCAGAAGAGTGCACACACAGCCTGTGTCTGTGAATGCTTCTCATACTCGCTCCTCTCTGCCCCACGCGGCGCGAATCCCGCATCACAGACACAGTTCACGCTTGCTGCACTCAAGCAGTCTGTCTCGTAATGCTCGTTTATACTCGCACCCGGCTCCGCACCGCAAGTCTTCACGAGCGGCGCAACCTGTGTCGACTCGCGCCTGGCTCCGCGTTTAAAACGAATGTAAATTCAGTCTAACTGCTTGCTAATTTCACTTGGATGAAATGCAACATTCAGCACATTTTCCACTTGATCTTAAAATCTCAAATACTTAAAATGAATAAATCAGCCTATGTAACATATGTAATACTTTAATAACTGACTTAAGAAATACAGTTCTTTATTTATAAAATATAAACAAATATTTTCTGTGAAATTAAGTTAATTCTGTAAAAGTAGCTATGCCATTATAATCTTGCCTGCTGAAAAAAAAAAACCAGAACCCCTCCCAAAACACAATAACAAATGTAATGGATTTCAGTTGATTCTTTATTGTTCGGTCACACTTTACATTAGGGCTTCATTAGTTAACATTAGTTCATTCATTAGTAAACAAACTGCCAATGAAAAATTCTTCTGAACATTCATTAATCTTAGGTAATTCCAATATTTAATAACAGGTTGTTAAAATCAAAGTTGCAACTGTGTTATTTAATGAGCTAACATGAACTAAGACTTGTTTTTTTTAACAAAGATGAATAACTTCTGTAGCAAATGTAGCTATTGCTCATTGTGAATGTTAATGCATTTACTAAGGTTAACTAATGAGGTCTTATTGTAAAGTGATACCTATTGGTCTTTATAGTTCTTTTGCACTTTAATCTGTGTAAAACTTTTAACTTTATACATTTTTCTGTATTGCTTTATTGCATTTAAATGTTCAGTTATTTTTGTTATAAGAAAAAAGTTATTAAACCTGTTATACTGTATTATGACAGCACTTTTTATTAAACTAAATTTCAATATCGTGATAATACCGTATACCGTGATAAAAGCATTAGCAATTAATCGCAACATGAAAATTTGATACCGGCATATCCCTAGTCAGCTGCGCCACACGGATACGTTTTCTATGTTGTTTGTGCTTTGATCTGAACAAAAACAATGTAGCCGTCCAGTGCGGTTCCATTAATAAAGTGCGGGTTGTTAGGGTTGCCAAGAATATTGGTTGTGAGTCCTGAAAATGTGCAGGTGTCAGTTTGGTAATAGAATGAGGTTTTTAAGTTCGTAAAAAACAAAATGCTGTATGATACACAACCGTAGTAAGGGGTATTGCCATATTAGTCATTAGCATCTGCTCTAGGGAGTATTGTTTTGTGTGAAACGTCAAGGGATTGGTGGTGAAAGTAAACAGTGCAAAACATCAACACATTTGCGTAACCAACGTCACTGATTACATCAACGCATAGTTTTGTTCCTAGTAGATACCATAATACAGATATTACTCATCGTTTCGAAAAGGACAAGGGACTCACTGTAAATGGTATACCATTTGGTAATTCATACATAGAACCATGGGAAGTATAGTGAAAGACCATATCTGTTTAAATATAAAAGAGCTGATTTTGTTCCTTACTTTGACCTGGTGGGCTTCCCTCTGTTCCCAATATGCCGTTTTCCTGCTGGGGTCCTAAGGTGTTCAGGATAATCTGTGTGGCGCCCAGTCGTGGCAGTGTTACATGAGTCAAGTAAGGCAAGTCGTTCTTTTTGGCAAAGGACTGACTTGTCTCTCGCCTCTTTCTTAGGAAGCCGCCCTCAGGAAACAGCACAATCCATTTCCTGTCTCTGCTGTAGTAATTCTTGTCTAGGTGATCCTTCAGGTAAACTAGTTGCATTTCTCGATGTGCTTTGCCCTGTTGGTAATGACATATCTCGTCAATGACGGCTAAATTTCCCCTTGCACTATAAACAATTTAGTTTTTTAATAAATGCAGACAAATGTATATCAGCTCACTATCCTTGTCACATTGTTACAAGCATCTATATTTTCTTTTTAAGTGAACATATCTTACCTGTCTGATGAAGAAATCTCCATGAATCAGGGACACAACCCCAAAATTGGTATATTTAAAAACATGGTCCATCAACCACAACATCTTTCGTACAACCTGGATGAGAACATGAGAATTAGTTTTGTTGTCTGACTGTGATCTGAAATATTATCAATGTGACATCAGCCTATATTTAATGTACAATTCACAACCATGAGAGCAGTACTGGCCCCAACCCAAGCAGAGGCATGCTTACCGTGCCCTTGTCCTGCAAGCACATCATTAGGGTGCACACATCTCCTGTAGATTGATGGTTGACTATGACCATGGCTTCATCTTCAGACATTGGTCTCACATCATCACCCCATTCTGTCACTAAAAAAAAAGACATAACACACATTACTCATATCTGAAATAGGGATGCTCATTTCGGTTAATTTTCCTGACTGACAACCGCTGCTCGTTATCCGAACATTAACCATTAATAACTGACAAAATTAGAGTAAATTAGTATTAAATAAAAATAGAATGGACAAGCGTCTGTGATAATTAGGGTTGGGTATCATTTGAATTTGATCAATTCCGATTCCGATTTTGATTCTGCTTATCGATTCCGATTCTTTTCGATTCCCAGTTTTGATTACAATGTGATTAAATAATGATATCAAACATTTATCCTGTGTCTCTTTTTTGCAAACCATTTACTGGAGCTGAATACCATAAAAAAAATCAACAGGCTACATAAAAACTCTTTAAGAGCTGTTTATGTGCAAAATAGAACTGCATGACTCTGGATAAATTGAGGGTTTTTTTCCCCCAATGGAAGTTGTGGTTCTCTCATGATTCTGAAGAATAAAACATTAGACAACTAAACAAAATCACATGTAATTTATGATTGAATGATTCAATGACTCACTCAAGATGTAGCCTACTTGTTTCATTACTGGATGAATCAGCGTTTTCGAATGAATCTCTTGTATGATTCAAAGACAAATACATTTTAACAGCCCCTTTTCGCCACCTACTGGCATAACAATGTAATCGATAAATCCTGTCAAAAGGATATTTACTCTATTTTAATCGCTACCATACACATCAGAGTTTATCTATAAACCTTTATCCCAGTACCCCTGTGATTTGTGATTTGAAAACACAACACAGAAATAATGATACTGTGTGGTAGGGCTGGGCAAAAAATCGAATGCGATTTTCATGCGAATCTCATCAGTAAAGCCGCTTCTGGTGATTAGTAGTAAATCTCCAGCACGTGCTTTCAGATGGAGCGGCATTTACTACACAGGGCCATAGATCACTGACAAGCTACACAAAATCTCGTTCAAAATCGCATGCGATTCATTGCCGATTTTGAAAGCGATTTTGTGTAGCTTGTACTACTAATCACCAGAAGCGGCTTTACTGACGAGATGCGCATTAAAATCGCATTAGATTTTTTGCACAGCCCTACTGTGTGGCTGAAAAGACTGTGGTTTCATTCATGACAGACAGCTGCTCTCTTTAGGTCAACGGCAGTGCGAACCCAAATTTAAATGTTCAAATCACACTGATGTGATCGTGCTCTGCACGGACGAACCAACAAGTGATCACAACATTGATCGCACACGTCAAAGGTTGAGGAATGAAACAGACGAATCATTGTAATTTAGGAATAGAATCACGTTGGGGTTTGAATCGAGTTCGTGATTTTTAACGATCTATTAAATTAAAGTGCTTTGTCATGTTGGTGGTGACACCTCTCTTGCAACATGTTTAGCTATCAAAGATATTATACTTAGCGTTTTTGGCTTCTGATCGCAAATGTAGCCAAACTTTGGAGCGCTTAGATCGCTAGGTCCGGTCCTCACAGATGAAGAAGAAAAAAAAAAGCGCATAGGAATCGATAGGCGGAATCTAAATTTTTATTTGACAACAAGTATCCAATTCCTGACCTTAAGTATCCGATTCTGGAATCGGAATCAATTTTCGATTCCCAACCCTAGTGATAATACATTAAGAATACAAACAAATATTTTATTTTAATTTGCAAACAGCAGCAAACAGAGCAACAGCAAAACCTGGATTCGCACATCCTCATATTATCACGCACCAGCAGCGCTTCTGAGAACAGAGAAAAACAGAATAAAATAATACAAATAAAAAAAGAATAAAATAAATAGGCATACACTAAATATATAATCAAATAAATAATTAACAAATTAAGATGACAAAACTAAAAACACACACTGAATCCTTCTATGCGCTTTTAAGAATGGCATAGTCGTTCTCCCGTCAGACATAAAAATATACAGCAGGCCTACCTCAGTGTACGTGTCTATTTTATTTTATTTTGTTAAGTAACATGTTGACATGCTGTACGGATAGACTGGAGCGCTGCCTGCTAACTGTTAGACCCGCTGCAAAAACACCATCACAAAAATCCCGTCAATTTGCGGTTCGGGACTTTTCATATGTTTCTATTCACGGCGTGTTTGCAGCAGCGTTGAGCAAAACAGCCAATCACAGACATATCTGTTGATTTCATGAACACAATTCACTCACCCCACCCAAAATGCCGGTGTTCTGCTGAGTTCTACACGATCGCGAATTCTCACATTAAAAGAAAGAAAGTGTAGACATGATGTAAATAAGATATTAATTGTGCAGTGTAAAGCTTCTTTGATTATTTTTAATTAACTTTGAGAGATCGTGATGATCTACAGTAAGATGAGTGACAGCTTTCCAGTGATAAAGGGGTGTGCCAATTGCGCACTATAATCCATTCAAAATTTACAAACATTCACTCACGGATTCACTGTCTGATAACCATTTATCCTAGGGCTGCTTGATTATGGCAAAAATCATAATCACGATTATTTTGGTCAATATTGTAATCATGATTATTTAACACGATTATGAGTGGGCCATATGACCAAAACTTTATAGGAGTTATTTAAGTATATATTATTAGTTATATATTAAATATATATTTCCTGTAGGTTGCTATAAATAAATTAATGCATTTAGCAGACACTTTTATCCAAAGCGACTTACAGTGCATTCAGGCTATACACCAGGCTTTTTACCAGTACGTGTGTTCCCTGGGAAATGAACCCACGCTGCTAATGCAATGCTCTACCACTGAGCCACAGGGACACAATGACATCTATGTAATATGTTAATAATGCTGTTAATGTTAATATTTAATATTATTGTTAATAATACTATGACATCTACATTTTAGAGACCAGTGAAATTTCACAATTTTCAATACCACAGCAGAGTATTATGGTGTGTTCACACCAGACGCGAAGCGAATATGCGCATCGCGTCACTCGCTCTAGATTACTCGCGGGATGTTTTTTGTGTCACTCAACCGTGGTGGAGATAACTACAATCGCTGTTTGTACCTGTTGTCAAAAAGTCCCAAATACAATGGAAAGCCAAACGCAGACGTGTCTGGGTTCACAGCACCATCCAGAGGAGGATGAATAATGTTAGGATCCTGTATTAATGTGTGTGTTACATTTTACTACTGTATATCTACACTGCTATTACTATTATTTTTATTATTGATAGCAGCATCTCTGTAGCCATGCTAATAAAATACAACTACCACTACAACTGATTTTAATTGTTTTCTATGCTCCAGACCTATATAATAACAGACGGCTGCAATAATGCTCTCTTCTATTGTTTGATTCAACCAGACGTGCCTATAAGCTCTTCGCTGATTGGCTTGCGCGAGAACGCGTCAGGCGAATTTTCCGCTCGAGTTGAAATTTTTGAACTTGCGCGAAAGACGCGATTGAGGCGAATATCTCGCGTTCGCGGCAAACGCGTCGCGCATTTCGCGTCATTCGCGTCGCCCGGCGCGAATTCGCCTCTATTCGCGTCTTTGCATTGGCTTTGTATGTAATCTACTCGCGCGAATAATTACATTCGCATCTGGTGTGAACACACTGTAAGGGTAGCTGATATTAGTAACAAACAAAAAAGTCCTCAATTATTTAAAATAATTAAACTGTCAGTAATAAAAAGCCAAGGACAAATGCAATAGAATAAAAAGACACAAATTAAACAAACTGTGCTTTAAGGATTTTTTTATGCAAGTCTCAAGTATTTAGCTAACAGAAATTAATAATCAAATGTAAAATAAAACAGCAGTCTTCATTGTAAGAATTAAACTTTCTTTGTTTTTTATTAAAGCTACAAAAGTCCTTCACTCGAGCAGTGTGTGATTTTGAATTGGTCTTTTTTTGTTTGATTAATATTAAGCACATAGTCGCAGCAGGAAAATAGCCCGATGTCACTTTGAGAGCCGCACGGATCCAATTTACCGTAACACGCGTATTTTCATTCTCAACTCTTTACGTTCATGTATTACATGACCGACGAAGGTATACATGAATAATCACTAAGCACCTCATTTTGACACATTTTTGCGTGTATTTGACCGTTTAGGCGCACAGCTTGACCTAAAGTTGACTTTATGTCCGTGTTCTGTTCCGTCTCTGCACGCATGACGTTAAACAGAAATCCTCCTGAGGAAGCACAAGTTCTCTTTAGCGCTTTTAAAAACATGAATAAATCAAATACACTTCAATAAATCAAGCACGTCCCATTTTGCAAAAGTCACATTACATGATTTACTGATTTACATGTGAAGCTGGGCTTTTACGGAGGAACGAAAGTGCATTTGTTGTTTGATTAATATTAAGCACACAGTCGCAGCAGGAAAATAGCCCGCTGTCACTTTAAGAGCCGCACAGATCCAATTTACCGTTATACATGCATTTTTATTCTCAACCGTTTATGTTCATTTATTACATGCGCCGCATTTTGACACATTTTTGCGTGTATTTGACCGTTTAGGCGCACAGCTTGACCTAAAGTTGACTTTATGTCCGTGTTCTGTTCCGTCTCTGCACGCATGACGTTAAACAGAAATCCTCCTGAGGAAGCACAAGTTCTCTTTAGCGCTTTTAAAAACATGAATAAATCAAATACACTTCAATAAATCAAGCACGTCCCATTTTGCAAAAGTCACATTACATGATTTACTGATTTACATGTGAAGCTGGGCTTTTACGGAGGAACGAAAGTGCACCGCTGAAAAGGGGGTGGAATGGGGCGCAATAATCGTTTTATCTCGATTACTTTCTTTGTGTACTCGAAATGGTCCCACACTATCGTCTTCAGGCATTTCTCTGGTGGAAATAAAGGATCACTTTTTGGTTCCTCTGTCATAGTTCATCTAGTGTGTGTGTAGTAACACAAGCTGAATTTTCATCATTATTTACCCCAGTCTTCAGTGTCACATGATTCTTCAGAAATCATTCTAATATGCTCAAGAAACATTTAGGCTATTATTATCCAAGTTGAAAACAGTTGAGTTCCTTAATATTTTTGTGGAAACGTGATACACTTTCTTCATGATCGAATAGAAAGTTCAGCAGAACACCATTTTTTTTAACAATGTAAAAGTCTTTTGTCACTTTTTATGAATTTAATGCATCCATGCTGAAAGATTATAAATGTAAAAAAATAAAAATAAAATAATAATAATAATAACATTTTACAGACCCCCACAACGTTATACCATTGTATTCAAATATAACAAATTTTAAATAAAACATAACGTAAATTTTAACACAATTAACAGTCTAAATTTGTTTGTGTATGTCCCATTTATCATGAAGTTGTATCGTGTGTATTAGGATTATATGTCAGTCATTTAATCGCAATTCTTTTTTCTCATTATACTCTATCAACATGTCAGATCCTTATATCAATATTTTATTTATTCACTGGTGCATTCATATAATGTCATACTGTTCAAAAAAGAAAAAAGGTAAACTTAATGAGCACAAACTCTGAGGCCGATGCTTTCCAGTGCAGTCAGAACCGCTTCTAGAAGTCACAAGAGGTTAAACTGACCCTAAAGATATTCCCTCTCACAGATAGACAATCGCAATCTGATTATAATATCATCATGTACTGGACTGTGATTTATGTACACAGCTATGTGTATCATATATCATGAGGTAGCTGCTGATACCAATAATGTGTCTCTTGGTAATATCGGTCACCCTACTCTCAAGATATCTCATTGGTCTTTAAAAGAAAATATTGGCAACCACTTAATAATAATACAATTTTAAAAATCCTCAAAAACCCATAACATTACAAAAGCAAGTTATATGAGTTAATAAAAGACACAAGATGCTCTTGCACAACAGGGTGTAAATCTCCCCTCTGTTACCACTGTACTTTGCCCTGGATGGCGAGTTTAAACAACCCTATGAAGAGCAGGAAACCCAACGGATCTCTATGAGAGGTCATGCTGAATCATGGCACGACTCA
Source organism: Sinocyclocheilus anshuiensis (assembly GCF_001515605.1). Classification (NCBI taxonomy): domain Eukaryota; kingdom Metazoa; phylum Chordata; class Actinopteri; order Cypriniformes; family Cyprinidae; genus Sinocyclocheilus; species Sinocyclocheilus anshuiensis. Next base: position 812,517 of record NW_015539890.1, on the reverse strand, counting down.
TAGCCTCTGCTGTTACCAGCAAGTCAAAGACCACAAACAAAATAAACCATTACAGCACCTCCGACGTATCAAGCTCAGGGGTTGAGGGCACCTGACACGACAAGTTACGGGCACCCACGTTTGCTAAAAGATACCACCAGACCTTCTATCAACAAAGAGTATTTGCTTACAGACTTCAGGACAACAAGAGGGGCTGCTACGATTTCAGACCCGGGACATTCTAGATCACAAAACCCTGTAAACAGCTCTAAGAATGATCACCGACTGCTTCTGTAAGGAAATCGATTACGAGATATAAAAAAAACAAGTTGTAGCAAGCACAAAGTCTACTGTTAATAGTGTAGCTATATGTATATGTGGGGAAATGTTTTGTCTAGGGATGCACGATATTGGATTTTTGCCGATATCCGATATTTTTCAACTCATTTTGGCCGATACCGATATATTTCCTTTTGTTTCGAAACAAAACCAAGTCTCTCCTGTGGAGAAACTATAAGCAAAATATTTTTAATTTTGGTTAGTTTTTAACAATAACTTATTTGTTTGAATTAAATAAACAATAATTAAGGTAATAATGACATTGTACATTGAAGCTTTGAAAATAACTATAAATAAACTATATATCAATCGCTGCATTTTTTTTCCCAGAAAGATGCAGTGTTAACCCCAACATTTTATTTTAAGATTTAACATTTGTAGATGGTCTAAAGCAAAAGAGTTGTAAAAATTCTGAAAATCTTTTAGAGCTTATGATTTGTTTAAAAAATAAAACATATTACACATTAATGAATAAATCAGTATATATAAAATTATTTAATTTACAAGTGTCATGTTTGTGATTTTTTTTCATGTAAGCTATAGCATCTGACCTTTCAATCAAAACATACTCATTATTTTATGACATCAATTACTGCTTTATTTAATCAGAAACACAGTCTAAATGTTATTTGTGTAGGCTATTTTACTTTTAATTTAATTAGAAGTAGGCCAACAGCGCCCCCTACAGATTAAAACTCCTTACTGAGTGGGCATTAGGACACGGGGGAGGCTGCCACTGCTATTACTGTTAACTCTATCACACACCGAACGGGTCATTCTGTACCTGCTTTTACAGATTAAATGCAGCGATTCAAAAGAGTGAATCTAATCATCATTCAGGCAAAACTTTGCTTCAAGAATGAGCCACACTGCTGACGTGATTTAATCACTAGCACACCCTGAGCACAAGTGAGTTAACACATTCCTCTTATCGACAAGACATATCGGCACAATGTTTCATATCGGGCCGATGCAGATATTTACATTTAAAGCCATTATCGGCCAATTACAATATCAGTCCGATAATATCGTGCATCCCTAGTTTTGTCTACACGCAAACATTCCAGATTGTGTGGATTCCTATTGAAATGCCTGAATTTGACAGAAAAAGTAAAAAAAAACAAAACATAATAATAATAGACAAAAAGCTATCATTTTTTTAACCAGCCAAGGGTGCTTTACACAAAGCAAAACCACAAATGTTTACTAGCTACTTAATAATAATAATAATAATAATAATAATAATACTACTAGAGCTTAAGTAGTGAACATAAAACAGCATTTATAATAATAATAATAATAATAATAATAATAATAATAACTCAAATTATACTAGGGCTGTCAGTTTAACGTGTTAATTTAATTAAATAGTTATGAATAATAACACGATTAAAATATTTTAACGCAGTTAACGCACTGGCCCCGCCTCCAGACCCGTACATACTCTTGCACTTCATACAGTTGACTCCTGACAAATATGATGCAGGGCAACAACTCCATAAGTGCAGTTATGCCCTAAAATACAAGATATTGGGGCAAAAAATGCCCCTGTATGAGTTTTTGTCTCGATAAGCGATATGCCACGACTGTTGTTTACGTCCGAATAGCACGAAAAATGTTCATTTTAACCGTGCTAATTCTAGCTTGCATTGACATTTTTAAGTTGTCCCACCTCTGTATGTCCCGCTTAATTTTCTGACTGATTCCAGAAAAATTTGTCTGAGCAATCCTAGACAAAGAATCAGCAATTTTAATACCAAGATAGGTGCATGAATTAGCAAAGACAAGGCCACTAGGTAGAGATGCTGCTTTAGTAATGCTATTAAGTGCCATTAAGGATGACTTATCCCAATTTATTTTATAACCAGACATAGTGCTAAAGGAGTTGAACAAATGCAAGACCTCTGGTAGAGAGGTATTTAAGTCTGAAAGATAAAGCATAATGTCATCAGCATACAATGAGATGTGGTGATGTGAGTTGTTAATAGTTATAGGTGTTATTGTTTGGCTTTGTCTAAGAGCTTGTGCGAGAGGCTCTAGTATAATCTATTGCTAATTGATGTATTCTTTTTAAAGTAGCATATGGAACACATTTTCTGCCTCATTCTGTGACAAGAAGCCTCATCAGATCACTAAAGGAAGCATTTGACTGGTGTTGTGGAGTAAAAAGGTTATAATTTTAACGTAAGGCTACCTGCTGCCATCAGAGCAAGTGCAATTACTGCATTCACGCGCTCCTCGGATGCTCTCATTTCCCGAGTTGTGCTTTTAAGTCAGAATGTGAATACAACATGGACACTCGCGTTACTACAAAGATGTGTTGGATTTGTATTATTAGAGCTTTCCGACTTGAGTTCACGTGCATTTTCTCAGTCGGGAAATAATTTTTCACGTATGGTGCCAGTGATGATGCTTCTTACGTCTTTTTCGGAGAACCAGAGGACAAATATTTCAATCAATCGCTCAGGCATGGCACAGAAATGAGGCACCAAAATCTGCGTTCGGATTCGGTTCTAGTACATACCGATTACATAGGTACCGGTGCCATATTGGTACCAGGTTTTGGTACCCAACCCTACTTGTAGCCTAAACGTTTATTTGTAATAAATTTTATGTTGAATGAAATAAAATATTTCTTTCTAAAGTTACTATTTGTAATATCTACATGATACTTTCTCATTTAACACAATAATAGCTTTACAATCATCTTATGTGGGTATTTTCACAGCCAAATTTAGTTTGCGATTAATTAGATGAATTAATCGCCACATCATGTAATTAATAGAGCGCGACCGATATATCGTTTTGCCGATATGAGCCTGTCGCAGATATATCGTATCGGCGAATATGCCGCTGATATTAATTTTTTTTTACAGAACATATAACGCAGATTTAATGCTTTTGAATGGTGTAATTACTTAGTTTGTCCAGCAGAGCGCGCTCCATTGTTTGCTACTGGCGACCCAGGTCAGTGTAGTGTAGAGATGCGTGGATGAGCTCAAACTTCACCCGAGTCCGCTGCTTCAAATTATCCGCCTGCACCTATATTTGATCGTCACATTACAATGATTCTAATTCTTAGTTTTGCATGATGATATGATGAATGGATGGTTCATTTTTAACAGCAGTGACATTAGAGACTAGAGCTGATCTGTGCATCACGGCATGCGTCTGCGGCACATTAAAGCCTGTGTTACGGACCTATGTTTGATCGTCACATTACAATGATTCTAATTCTTAGTTTTGCATGATGATATGATGAATGGATGGCTCATTTTTAACAGCAGATTCAGTGACGTTAGAGACTAGAGCTGATCTGCGCATCACGGCACGTGTCTGCGGCGCATTAAAGCCTGTGTTACGGCCACCGGAGCTCATCGCGGACATTCAGTCAATGCTGGTGTTTATACCGGCCGTGCTGCGGCCCACAACTCATGCTTATCACATCGGTCACATCACATCGCGTGGCGCGACAAAATACAATAGAATTCGATTGAAGTTTGTCGCGCCGCGCTGCTCGCGTCCGGTGTAGAATAGAACCCGTTATAATCAGTGATGTTGTCTACACTGGCTGCAGTAAACTGATGCCTCATTCTATTTATGACGTACTGACACAAAGTTCAAATGATATACAACGGTCGCTTTGTCTAGTTGGAGAGACTCAATGCTAAGTAAATAAACAACAAATGTCCCTGTCTTTTACTCTCACAATGAGTTTATCATATTCGTTTGCTACATTAGTAGGGCCCTATGATTTCCGCAGTGCAGAAAACATGGACAGAATCACGGAATCCAGTCATAAAAACAGAATTTACTGTATAACGTGGAATTTCATGGAATCGGTCTTATTTTTGATGAATAAATAAAAAACAGGTCAGTACATATAGACTGTGTCTGTGAATATTAAACTGCAAAAAGACGAATCCTCATGTTCTGCAAGTTCATTTGATTACCAGAAAATACACAACACAGAATTTGTGAAAAAATATTATTCATTATTATTAATTATTCATTTTAGATGTTTACATTTAGAAAAGCTCTGCTTCCTGCATAAACCTGCCCCTGTTGGTTTGGCAGTAGCTTGCTTGCCCTACACAGTTACCTTGTTTAATTTCTTAATTCAAGTTATATTTATTTTGTTCTATTTGTTTTTTAAGTTATTTATAATAAGTGAAGTGAAGTTTACTGTTAAGTGTACTGATGTCAGACTCATTTTGAATAATAAAGTTTGTTAAATTGTTAAATACCCTGCCTCCACTACATAGGCCTATGATTGTCACATCATTATAAGTGTTTGATCACCACATTTGAGTTATCATTGCAAAAAATGTGTTTATGTATATATATTATGTTTATGTAGGCTATATACTGTATTATATATACAGTACCAGTCAAAAGTTTGTAAGTATTATAATAAGTACGATAATACATACAATTGGTCATTTATGCAGAATCTACATAAGAGTACATTTTTGTTTCACATATTTTCTATTCAAAATTAATAACTGCAATTATAATAACTGTACAATTACAAAATAAATTCTTGTTTTTGTCATAAATATGCGGTTCTAAAACATTTAGAAAAATTAGTTCAAGCTTTAGAAAAAAAAAAAAATAATAAAATAAAATAAAATAGAAACTAACCTCTAATCACTCATGGTGGATGACTGCTTGACCCACTGTTACCAACTCGAAAATAAGGAGTAAAATAGAGCCAAAGTCACAAGATTGCTTATATAACTGTTTTACAAAGTCTTTACATATCAACCAATCAGAAAACTGTTTTTATATCCATTTGACAATATTATCTGCCATTTATTGACACTCAAAACTTCAAGTTCAAGGCAACAGTGATTACACCCCCAAGCTGCTGCTTCATGACAAGCTCAGCAATATGTCATTCAGAAGCAAAACTTGGCCCTTAGACAGATCAAGCCAATGAGCTGCATCAGGTCTCTCATAATCTCATTTACAAACAGTGACTACAAAACTCAGATGAACAAAGTCAAAGCAAAACCACTGCTGTGCAGTTTAACAAAACTGCTTAAAACAAAACTGGAAAGTAGGGCTGCACAATATATCGTTTCAGCATCGATATCGCGATGTGTGCACCCGCGATAGTCACATCGCAGGATGTGCAATGTTTAGAATACTGATCGTTATATTTATACCGATTTTTTTCTTTGCTCACACACAGACACCGTGTCTACACTGGACGTGTCACGCCTTCCCGCGCCGCAACACCTAAAGTCTGTCTACACTGGACGCGACAAAGCGACCTTTGCAAATCATTTGAACTTTGTGTCAGTACGTCATAAACAGAACGAGGCATCAGTTTACTGTCGGAGATTTGTCGCGTAGACAGCAACACTGATTATAATGGGTTCTATTGTATTTTGTCGCGTCGCACTGTGCCACTTGCGTCCGGTGTAGACACGGTGAGAGCCACACAGATGCATGTGAACTAGTGCTGGCGGTGAGAGCCACACAGATGCATGTGAACTAGTGCTGGGCGGTATACCGGTGTTTATTTTTGTTATGATATGAATTTTTAAAATACTGCAATACCGGTGTATGTCGCTTAAACAACGTTCGGAACGCGACACTGTTTGAAACAGGTCCATTTTCACTGTTGCACTGTGGTGAGGGAACAGCTGTATGTGTTACTAAGCGTGAAAGTTCCGAAACTGAAGCTG
>NW_015539890.1:806244-806426 GCF_001515605.1 Sinocyclocheilus anshuiensis | reverse complement strand
TGACAGTAAAATAGGGCATTCTAAGTCAATATACTGCAGTATTTCCTCTCTCAATCAGTAGTAAATATTGTTAACACCCAGTCATGCATGAAAAAAAAAAATACCATCATGTACTGTGAAACCGGTATAATTTTGAAAAATACCGTGATATAAATTTTTGGTCATACCGCCCAGCACTAAAA
>NW_015539890.1:805114-805300 GCF_001515605.1 Sinocyclocheilus anshuiensis | reverse complement strand
AAACCGGTATAATTTTGAAAAATACCGTGATATAAATTTTTGGTCATACCGCCCAGCACTAACATGAACACTGAATTCCGTTCACTTCCGTGTCTATTTGTGCCTGAAATGACACGTACGCACAAAATTATGTCAAAATGCACGTCTCTGCAAGTATCCTTGTAAACACAGTTGCTTATGGCTTAG
>NW_015539890.1:797093-804588 GCF_001515605.1 Sinocyclocheilus anshuiensis | reverse complement strand
TAAATTATTTTTTAAATATATTAGAATGAGTACATTACAATATACATTTATTAGAACAAGTACATTATTATTTATGGGCTTAAAAACAAGATGCAAACAATCAGAATATTGTACCTGGTGGGGAGTGCACAATGTAAACATGAAACATATGCAATTACCTATATTGTACTGTGGTACAGTTATGGAGGCCCTTCATAATGCAGGTCAACTCTGCCAATAGTTAGAAATGTCACTATAGTAAGCAGTGTTTAATAAACAGCTGTTTTTCTAAATTCTGCTGAGGTGAAATTCAGTGCAGTCATGTATTGTGATACGTATCGTATCGTGGCCTCTGTATCGTGACTTTGCTGGTGATACACAGCCCTAAAAAAAATACCGTCATGTACCATGAAACCGGTATAATTTTGAAAAATACCGTGATATAAATTTTTGGTCATACCGCCCAGCACTAACATGAACACTGAATTCCGTTCACTTCCGTGTCTATTTGTGCCTGAAATGACACGTACGCACAAAATTATGTCAAAATGCACGTCTCTGCAAGTATCCTTGTAAACACAGTTGCTTATGGCTTAGGTGAAGGTTAACAATTGAGAAAGAAAATGGATGTGTAACAGTATATTGGTTCACAGCAGTTTAATGTTCCTGAGGCTTTCTGTGTCATGAAAGTCAATCAAACAAAATGTAGAGAAAAATCACTTTTGTAGCTTTAACACAGATTTATTGGATTTAATTTATACAGTGAAGACTATGCAGTGTTATTTTACATTTGATTATTCAATTTCTGTACCTGAATACTGTTAGATTACCTGAAAAATATAAAGCACTTTTTATTTCATTTGTATCCTTGTTCTATTATATTTATCTATGCTTGTAATTTGTTTATTTTTTATGTTGATTTACTCACCTACAAAATCACCTCAATCATTGATTATTTTTTTCCCCAAATAGAGCTATTCAATTCATCTGGTGATTTGTTTTTTCATATTGCAATATATATCGCAGAAAAACTAAATATCGCAATGTGAGTTTTTTCCAATATCTTGCAGCCCTACTGGAAAGGAAATTTTGATCCTGCTTGGTGTAATTCTCTCATATCAGCAAAACAATTTAGAAATGTGCTTTTTAGAGAACAATATACAATATCCCTCCCAGTGTTTTGCATGTAAAACAGGATGCTGGTCATGGAGACCTTGTGGGGAAAACTCATGCAAATGCAATGCAAAGCAGCTTTTCCTTCTTTGTTAACTATGAAATCATCAATAGTGTAAGAAAAATCTGTTAGATAAAATACATAAAAACTGGACAATAATTAAAACGCAGACAGGCCAGAGAGAGAACTTTAGTTGTATACCGCTTCCACCAATGTTATGTGAAATCATATCCATCTATTTAAGCACTGCATTCTTATCTTGCCCATGTGATCTGTGCTGATGTCATTCCCAATCACAAAATGTCAATTGCAGTAGTGGTTAGTTTGAATTTCATTTGGCTTGCTGAACTATTAGTTTCTAGCACGAGTTCCTACTCAACTTCTGCATTCAACTGTATCAGCCAGTGGTTCATGGTCTCCATTCCAGCTGTGAATCGCACCACTGCTCATTTACATAAAGCTGCTCGCAATGCCAGCGGTCACTGTCACTCACGTCACTACAAACTGGTAACTCTCAGTGACAATAAATTACTTCAGGTCTTTTTGTTGCTGTTAATCATTATGTGAAAGCCACTTCAAGGAATTGTTCACTCAAAAATGCCATATTCTGTCATTATTTACTCAACACAGACACGGTTTTTCCATAGTTTTCTATGTAAGCATACATTAGATAGACATGTTTGACCGCCGCACTCAAGTCTTTTACAGCATCTCACCCTCGACAGTGTTCTAACAACAAAAAAGAAGACCTTTAGTAGTTTTTTTTTTTATTACATTGCCCGGCGTTTTGCATCTTTGTAGGGCTGCACGATAAATCGCATGCGATATTTAATGCGCATCTTGTCAGAAAGCCGGTTCTGTAATCGAACGTGGTTTTGCACAGCTCGTCAGTGAACAACGGCTCTGTGTAGTTAATGCTGCTCAATGTGAAAGCACGCACGTGATGGAGATTTACCGCTGATTACAGAACCGGCTTTACTGATAAGATGCGCGTTAAATATCGCATGCAATTTATCGTGCAGCCTTACATCTTTGTGTTCTGTGTGAATGGCTGCTAAAGCGATATGCAATTTTGTAGGTGAATCAGACAAACGTCCAATATAAACTAGAAACAAATGATAAATTCCGCACACTACTCAAACTTGCATCATAATGACATTTTATTTGCAATATTTTTGGTCAATCAACCTAACAGAAAGCTTGAGAGAGATTTTCAGTAAATAATTACTTGAATTTTTTATCAGTTCCTCATATACTATGAAGAACAGTGCACAAGTAGTATGGAAAACTAGTAGGGCTGCACGATAAATCGCATGCGATATTTAATGCGCATCTGACATGGCTTTACTGACAAGATGCGCATTAAATATCGCATGCGATTTATCGTGCAGCCCTAAAAACTAGTATGATACTTTGAATGGTGCTTGAAATTTCTTTTGTGTTTTACTAAAAAAAACAGCATACAAACTTGGATGAACATAAGGGTGACTAAATAATTACTAAATATTAGTTTTTGAGTGACGTGTTCCTTCAAGGCACGTGAGATCTGATCTTTGTGCTCTCTTTAACAGGAAGCAGTCGAGCAGGTAAATGACACACAGATTGGACCTCTACCACACACATTTATCTCCACCTGCTTCATCAGGTCAGCCTCTTATCAGCATGGTGAGGCATCTTGTGTAAAATTCTAACCTGGTGAGAAATCACGACAAGCGACATTAACCTTGACTGACAAACATGATAATTTGCACCCTTTTTATCATCAATAGTTTAGATAAAATACCATATTTTCCTGTTTTTTCCTTTTAGGGTTCAAGAACAGCCTCTAAACTAAAGACGCTGTCCACGAGACTCCCAACTCAGCTACACAGGAGCAGGTTTTCAAAAGGAAAACCACCATTAATTATTTAACACTCTTGTTGCTTTCCAAACACTTCTCATCCCAATTTGTGAGCATTTAGCATTAACCCAAAACTGTAGGCAATTCTCACGCTGTTCCTGTGAGAAGACAAATTCAAATAAAACCGATTTTGATTTGGTGCGCTCTTGTACTCAAAAATAATCTTCTACTACCAGATTCAACAGTATAATTAAAGCATGCCAAACATACTCCAAACATGACAACAAATAATGAAGGAAATTTGTCTTAAATTTGTTAAACATAATGACAAAAAAATAAACTCCAACTGTGAATGTGAAAGGGAAGCCTGTCTAACCATCACTTCAGTTTAAGAAATCCAAATTTTGATCATCATCAAACATATAAACAATGAGCCAATTCAATTAAGCATCTATTAAACACTAATCTAATTTTCAAAATACTGGTACTCCAATGCAGCATGAAGCCAAGTTCAATTCATGGCTTTTCAGAGTACATCAAAGAGACCTGCTTACGGGAAATCTCTGATATAGGCCTATAATATTACAGATTTAAATTTCAGTTGCAAAAACAGTGTTTGATTGGGCCAGTTTGATTCTTTTCTGTGAGACAGTTCAAAATAGTTCTATTCCAAACTTAATTTGTTTTCTCACTCAAAAAAGTGTCTGCATTGAATTCTTAATGCACGTATGTATTTTTAATAATATAGGTAGACAAATACAGCTGTTTCAGGGCTCCAGACTGCCACCATTTTTTCTGCGACTAATTTTGTGAGCAGTCGCACTACCGAGCACCGCGTTGTTTAACTCATAAGCGCTGCCATTTCTGTTGCATATGTGAAACATCAAATGGCAAACGAAACTGAAAGCATAACGAAACCGCGCTACTCGTTTGAACTGCGCAGCGCTTAGAGTGTAGAGCCTGGTTTATACTCGCCGCGTCAGCACGAGCGCGAAGGTGTATAGGTATATCACCTAGCCATAAAAACTGGTCACTATATCTTTATAGGCTTCACACCATTTTTTAAAATAACATTTTACCTTTTAAAATACAAATATTTCTATTAGTCTCTAAACAATTACGAGCTCATAAAATCTGCACATATGAGAAAATTGATTAAAATACATTTTGAATAAATACAGTATGTCAAAATGTCGAACATAGCTAAATGTCACGTGAACTACCTTTATCTGTTATCTTGTAAAAAGCTGACAAATCGTCTTATCTGTCTTCACGATCGTCTGACTGTCCCAGCCCTTGTACTTCCATCTCATGGTCCACATAATCAGTCTCAAGCTTTCTCCGTACAATCAACACCCTGGTTACTCTTAGTACCAGCATGCAACAAATGAAATTACCCATGAAATGCTCGTGAGTAAGCAGACAGCGTTTCACCTCTCGTAGATCCAACTAGCCATAAATTCAAATCGGCTTCTAATCTCATTCCAAAATCTCTTTCTAATGAAAAAGTCCAATTCAAATCGATACTTGTAACAAACTACACATAAAGCAATACGGGCAACACTTCCAGTCTCTAATGAATGATGATGTGGATTCGTCAAGAGAGAAGTGAGGTAAACAAAGACCTCCCATGAGGTTCCCAGTGTATAATATTGGCCAAATACACTCTATTAAAGCAAAAAAAACACACAGTGTAACTTAATCAAACTTGTTTCCCAATGAAAATAAAGAAATCAATCAAAAACAGGAAACCCTAGAGTGTAAGAGTCAATAAAGATTAAAAAAGGCAATAGATCTGCACTCAGCAGCCAAATTTTGGCGCCACAAGATGATATACTAGAGATGCTGACTGAAGTCTAGTGCCCTGTGTGGCTTACTTGAAAAAGGTCGTTTTACACAGTCCTGCAGTAAAATTGTACATTTAGGGCCTTTCACTGGCATTTAGAAAGTCAGAAAAGAGAGGAAAAGCTGGTCTTACCCGTGTAACCCACACACCAGCCCCAAGACGCCACCATCGCCAGTAACCACCTGAACATGACCCCTTCGATGTACCAGAACGTGGGGGCATCTAGAAGTCTTAAAGGCTGCAGGACTATCAGGTAGAGGCAGTATGACGGGATCGCCACACAGTTATTAACAAACATGAAGGTGAAACGGAGCAGCGACTTCATTAAGATCCAGAACAATTTGCGGGCCGTGTCCAGATGGGGAGCCATACTGTACTGTCCTGCCTGCAAAAAAAGAAAAAAAGAAAATTAAATCTCAACACTTTAGCTGATGTGATGCATGCTTAAATCAAGCCAGTGAACGCAAGGCATGGAGGTGACAACAAAAAATAGACTCAATGTATAGAGATGCAGCTTACGCCTGTGAACTGATTTACTCACAGACACTCAAGTAACCACTGATATAAATGCGCCGGTTCATACTGACACCCTTTAAGCCCGTTAGACTTTGATATCTATGGTTCAAGCTAAACAAACAAAGAAAAACTTTGGTTCAAATTAAATAGTGTCTTTCCTGATAAGCATGTTGAGGAGGAGCTACTTCAGGTTAACAAAAGAAACCAACAATACCATGCTTAATCCTATATTTGTCTTAGGTGAATGTATGATATAAAAAATAACCTGTACAAAATAATAACGATAAGAATGATGGAGAGTACAATTATTCATAACATAAAATTATTCATAACTATGATATTTATCATAACAATAAACGTAACGTTTGATAGGACACACAGAACCTGATTAAGTGTAACACACTTCAATTCAGTTATTTGAGTCTGCATGGCTTTCATTCATTTATTTTAAGGACAATTAGAGTAAAAACCCTTTGAATGAAGGTGAAATGTTTAAAATGAAGTGTTGAACAGAGCGCTAACGCGGCTAACATGCTACATAGAGTTTTAACTGCTGCTTAAACAGCACTTCCAATTTATATCAAAACGTGCATAATTTTCTAACAATTCAAACAGACATATAAATGAATAAATAAAACATGATAATATATACCATTACTGTTGGTAATTAAAGCAGAAAGTGTCTGCGCTTGCGCTGCTGTGCTAGCATGCTAAGCTAACGCTCAGTTTAACGGTCACTTCATTATATGATTATTTATTCTTCAAATGATCTCTTTGTTTGAGTGGTTGTTTCATTAGTTGTACTTTTTTTATATTTATATAATCCCCGACTGTCTGTCCTTCATACAAAGTGGCCGGTGTCTGGCTGATTCGGTGATTTAATGAGATTTGGACTAAAGTCCTTGACGGATCCGTTAACGTTACCCACCATTGACGAACCGGATCAGAACAGCGATCCAGATCTACGAAAACGCTTCGACGGTTCAAATGACATCGATGATCTGAAACGATCTCATATTATTAATGCTCTAATCTTCACGTGAAGGTGTTTTCTCACCGTGCTAACGCGCAGCCCGCTGGTGAAGCTGCAGATGGGCTCGGACGGTTCGGTTCGGTTCGGTCACATGTAGCGGACGGAGATGATCGGTGAACCCGAGAGCTCTGGGTCGTCTGCTCCACGGCTTGACTCGGTTCCGAGGGTCGGTGTCCTGATCGGATGCATGCGCTTCAGTTACACACGCGCATGTTTCTGGAGTCACGCAGCCGAACCTCTGGATCGCACACAGCACACGCTTGAGATCAGAGTCAGACACGTAAACCCACTTTTCCGCTCCGGATGAGGCGTGTCGTGTCGGGCATGTATTCACTGGGCCTCTCCTCCGGGATGAGGATGAGGAGGATGATGATGGTGATGATGATCTCTGGCTCCGTTATTCTGGACCTCCCACAGGCCGCGAGCACACGCACCGGTACCGGTGTTCTGACGATATGTGCTACCAATGCTGCCTATCAGATTGTGCTACCAGCATCTTATTCATGTGGTTTGAGGCTTTTTTTAATGTCCATACCTACCCCTACCCGTCCACACCTACCCTTACCCTAAACTTACCCTTAAAACAATGTAAATATATTGTTGGTAGCACAATCTGATAGGTATAGCATGTTTCGTCGGTACACCCGGCCCAGCTCTGTTGCTGAAGAAACTAGATGTGTAATATTAAGGAACAAACTTCCATCTTTGGAAGTGTAGGAAACTAAAGTGTCCACCCAGTAGACTCCCTTTAGAATAAAAGAAGCTTAAAAAGAAACTGATTTTTTCCTTACCACATTCTACAAACAAAATGAAACCAAATAACATTAAGGTGTTTTTGGCAGTGTTCCGCGGTAGCTGTATTTGGAAAAAGTTGGTAAACTATGACCCCCAGTGGGCAATAAAAAAAAGTCTTCCCTATCTATCTATCTATCTATCTATCTATCTATCTATCTATCTATCTATCTATCTATCATCTATCTATCTATCTATCTATCTATCATCTATCTATCTATCTATCTATCTATCATCTATCTATCTATCTATCTATCTATCATCTATCTATCTATCTATCTATCTATCATCTATCTATCTATCTATCTATCTATC
>NW_015539890.1:747208-793699 GCF_001515605.1 Sinocyclocheilus anshuiensis | reverse complement strand
CATATATCATCTGTCTGTCTATCTATCTATCTATCTATCTATCTATCTATCCAGTTAGTTAACCTCAGCTACTATTTTGTTTATTACTCGAAATCACCTGGTTAATAGATCATCATCTTTATAACTGGTTAACACTGGGTTTCCATTAGCAAATCTGATTTAAACAAAAACAACAAAAAAAGCCCCTGTAAACCTAGAGTAAGTGGAAGCAAGTGAATTTTTGAGAAGTAATTCCACGTGTCTCTTTTGTGAGATCTTTGCACTAGAATGCATATAAAAGAGATTGTTTATTATTCACTTGTTCTGTTGATACTTCTTACTATAATGAGCAAAAATGAATAAATAGTATACATATATATATATGCACAGTACCATCCCTACAAAATCTTTAAATAGTATATTTAGAAAAGGAACTTCTCTTATTTGGATGCTGTTATATGATACCAGTGAAACTTGTGAAGATTTGCCTGAGGCAAGTATCGAAAAAGTATCATAACAGAATGTTCAAGAAGGCATTGGAAATAGGATCAGATAGTGGAAATTGTAGAAAGCTGATTCAAATGGTCACTGTTATGGGGTCAGTTGAGGCTGAGATTAACTTTATCTGTCTTTTTAATACATTACGTCCAAAAATACCTTTGAGCTGGAACATGACAGACTTGCCATAAGAAACATGAACCTTTGGTACCAAATAAATATCAGTTAAAGGTTATATTGAAGTCATGCACCCTAACTATGCAGTAAAAGCATTCAATTCCACGGAAAAATAATAAGGGAAAGAACACAATTCACTCTGTTAAGTAAAGCAAAGATCATTTGTAGTTGTTGCACAGAAAATACTGTGGAGGATGGTGATAAGACATCCATGACCCATTTTAAAACACAGCTACAGTTTTTAACTTTATTGTGGTTTATTGAGTTTTGTAAAAATTAAACCTCAAAGGTAGTTTATATGACTTGTGAACTGATCTGAACTGACTTGAGCTAAATAATGGCACTATTGTCTTTTAGAGCTGCTTTACAACAGAATCTGAATTGTCTCCATTGTATATCCAATCTGAATTGTATAAAGCGCTAGAAGTAAAGGTCACCTGACTTGAATATTTCATGTTTTCTGAAGACATATCATGATAAACAAACCAAACATTTTGTTCTTTGTAGCTTGACAAACATGGTCACGATGAACTGTTGCATGCAAAAAAAAAAAAAAATCTTTATCCCTTCAAAGTCCAGACTGTCGTATATTTTTACACGACCAAATGTCTCTGTTTTGGCATGTGGGAAAAGTCCAATCTGAAAGGTCTATCTAAAGTTTTGAATAATGAATGAAAGACGGTTTCATTATAACTAAGACTCCAAACACAGTTGCACCTTTTCTTTATTTGCACACACAGCAACGAATGAATCACAGTGTGCTGCTTCTATTATATTCTGTTCAGTTTTTGTGCTGTTCAATGCTGTGTTGTCCACATCAGGGGTCAGGTGGAAATAAAGCAGCAACACATCTTTATCTCTCTGTGACCTTCTCCTGAGGGGTGGAAAATTCTACCTCAAAGTGGAAATACAGAGAACATCTATTTATTGCCTATTACTTGTTTATTCTTCACATCTTTTGTAATTCATGTATTCCATTCATATATACATGAGTTATCTGACTGGTTTTATTACACAGTTTTAATCATACTAAATATCTTAATAATAGAGTTTCACCGGTTCACATTTTAATACAATATTTGAGTGAGATATAGGTAAATACATTTAGCTTAATGTCCATGATCAATAAAAAAATGTATTTTAAATATATTGCTACAAATTATAGTGTGAATCACAAAAGTATATCATTATTTTATTAAAAGTAATTTTAATAATTAATCATTCTAATGAAGGCTCTGTTACACAGAAATGATATTGATTGTCCTAAGACAACTTGGTATAATATATGAATAAAGTGTTTTATCGTGTAACTTGATGAAGAAACCTTTTTTGTTGCTGAAGGGTAAATGGTGCGTAGTGACAGCTGCATAGATACTTGCATTTACATTTACTTGTTTATTCACTTTCATTGCCATGCTGCAAACAAATGTCTGGTTCCACACAACACAATACACTGCTCAACCTTGGATCAATTGTGTCCACTATTACCATCACATTCATATTTGAGTACAATTACTGACTTGCATAAATAAATGATTGAATGAGTTATACTGTGTGTATATATAAATATATATTATTTATATACGTTGGTTTTCACAAGACTCGTTGGTTTTCACGAGACTCACCGGCGCATGCGCAAAGCTGACCTCATACATCATCTGCCCGGAACTGCTTCCGTGTACAACTGTTGGCGCAAGCTAGATTAAAGTGATTATTATGTTTTGAATATGGATATTTTTCTTACAAAAACGCATCGATTCGCTACAAGAGGCCTCTGTTCACCCCCCGGAGCCGTGTGAGACATTTGTTTTTATGGATGGGCGCTTTTTATTTCACTTATTTTGGACTGAAGCACTGCAACACCCGCTGACTGCAGAATTATTCTTAACATCTTATGTGTCACTGTCAGAATTGTCGAGCAGTCTAAGAGTCAAGGCATTTCCTCCTTCTCAGTTGTTGAGGTTTCTGGTCTCCGAATGGAGCCGTGGGTTCAAATCCCACTTCTGATAAAGGCTGTTTTTGAAATGTAAGTAATGTTGAGACAGTAAACGTTATAGTTTGCATTCTTTCTTTTGCCCTCTGACCAATTCCATTTATTGAATTATTTTTCATATCGTTGGGTGTAAATGTCAGAATGGCCATGCGGTATAAGGCACTTGACTCAAGGCATTACCACCTTCTCAGTCGTTGAGGTTTCTGGTCTCCGAATGGAGGTGTGGGTTCAAATCCCACTTCTGACAAAGGCTCTTTTATAATTGGAAGCAATGTTGAGACTGTAAACATTGTAGTTTATATTGTTTATTATGCCGTCTGATCAATGCGAATGATAGAATTGTCCTTAACATTCTTGTGCCCACGTGTCAGAATGGCCGAGCGGTCTAAGAAGCCAGACTCAAGGCATTTTTGCTTTCCCAGTTGTTGAGATTTCTGGACTCCAAGTGGGGGTGTGGGTTCATATACCACTTTTGACAAAGGGTTTTATTAGTATTAGAATCAATTTCGAGACAGTAAACGTAACAGTTTGCGTTCTTTCTTTTGCCATCTGACCAATTCCATTCATAAAATTATTCTTCACAGTCTTATGCATAATTGTCAGACTCAAGGCATTACCCCCTTCTCAGTTGTTGAGGTTTCTGGTCTCCAAATGGAGGCGTGGGTTCAAATCCCACTTCTGACAAAGGGCTATTTTAGAATTGGAAGCAATGTTGAGACAGTAAACATTATACTTTCAATTGTTTATTTTGCCGTCTGACCAATGCACCTTTCCTTTTGCCATCTGACCAATTGCATTCATTAAAAAGTATTCCTCACAACTTTATGCATAATTGTCAGAATGGCTGATCGGTCTTAGACGCCAGACTATTACAGAATATTACTTGAGTAAAAGTATTAAAGTATGTGATATTTATTGTACTTAAGTACGAAAAGTATTTTTTTAAACTTAAACATACTTAAGTATTGAAAGTAAAAGTACAAGTAAATGCAAAATGTAAAAGAAGCAAATAAATGTATATAAAAAATGTTCATACACAGCTTGAGTAGCAAGATTGTGTTCAGTTTTAACTCTTTCTTCCATTTTGTATTTTTGGGTAAGAAAAAGAAGCACTTCATCCGGTGCTTAGTGTCTTTCATTCCAGCGTAAGAAAACATTTCTGGAATCTGCATCTGAAATAGCATTTAGATGTATTTACACAGTTTATGTATCTCAAAGGGGACATGAATGCATTTAACCTGCAGTTACAGATGGATAAATAATGTTTTGTTTTTAACATAAAACGTTGAATACTGATATTTGAAATAATTTAAAACATGAACAAAATAGTCGAAATGTGAAATTAAAACCGCCAGTAGGTGGCAGCAAGTGACTGTTAATGAGTGAGTCATTGAGATTCAACCGATTCATTCAAACGACTGATTCATTCAGAAACAAAGCATTATGCGGCGTCTCAATATGCATACTTATACTACGCCCTTAAAGTATGTACTCTTTTGGTGAAGAAAAAGTACACACTTTTGAGTGTGTAGTAGAAGAGTAGGCAAGCTTTGGGACATACTATCACATCACACAACTGCCTCTGTCACACAACTGCCTCTTTAACGGACGTTCTGTCGCATAGATACAAGCACCCTGTCACTGTAAACTGGCCTGTCAAACATCTTGTCACAGTTAACATCCTCCACATTGCATTTCATTTAACTTCCTACCGTATTGGAGAGAAAAGAAGAAGCACATTAATCTGCCAGTCGCGGGTCTTTCATGCCGAGAACTCTGCTCATATTTTATGCATAATGATGCATTTAAAAGTTAACGACCAAACGGATGTTTATAAAAGTTTACATTGCGGTTGCAGATGAAATATAACACTATAACAATATAATGAAATATTAGTTGTTGAGGTTTCTGGTCTCCAAATGGAGGCGTGGGTTCAAATCCCACTTCTGACAAAAGGCTTTTTTTAGAATTGGAAGCAATGTTGAGACTGTAAACGTAATAGTTTACGTTGTTTATTTTTCCATCTGACCAATTAAATTAATACAATTATTCTTCACAGTCTTATGTGTAATTGTCAGAATGGCCGAGCGGTCTAAGGTGCCAGACTCAAGGCATTACCACCTTCTCAGTTGTTGAGGTTTTTGGTCTCCAAATGGAGGAGTGGGTTCAAATCCCATTTCTGACAAAGGCTCTTTTAGAATTGGAAGCAATGTTGAGACAGTCAAATTTATAGTTTCTATTGTTTATTTTGCCATCTGGCCAATGGCAATGATAGAGCTGTCCTTAATATGCTTGTGTCCACAAGTCAGCATGGTCGAGCAGTCTAAGGAGCCAGACTTGCAGCATTTCCACTTTCTCAGTTGTTGAGATTTCTGGTCTCCAACTGGAGGCGTGAGTTCAAATCTCTCTTCCGAGAAAGGCTCTTTTAGAATTTGAAGCTATGAGGAGACAGTAAAAGTTATAGTTTACACCTTTCCTTTTGCCATCTGACCAAATAAATTCATAAAATTATTATTCACAACCTTATGCATTATTGTTAGAATGGCCGAGCAGTCTATGGGTGCCAGACTCAAGGCATTACCACCTTCTCAGTTGTTGAGGTTTCTGGTCTTCAAATGGAGGCGTGGGTTCAAATCCCACTCCTGACAAAGGCTGTTTTAGAAATATAAGTATTGTTGAGAAAGAAAACGTTATAGTTTGCCTTTTTTCTTTTGCCCTATGACCAATTCAATTTATTGAATTATTTTTCACATCTTTGTGCATGAATTGGTTTCTGGTCTCCAAATGGAGGCGTTGGTTCAAATCCCACTTCTGACAAAGGCTCTTTTATAATTGGAAGCATATAGCCAGATGCCCCGCCCATTCTGGCGGGCTCTGGCGGGCTTTGTCACCATAGGCTCATGCAGCTCCGCTGCCGAGCCATTGGTTTGTTTTTTTAATTCACTGCACGAACCAATGGCCGTGTAGTTACACTGTGTTATTGAAAAGGCTTCAGTATTTGGAGAAAAAGGAGTTTCCCCCATAGCGTCTTAGCAGACGCAGTACTCGTGCCCGTATTTCAGGGAATCGAGGTTACGTTAGTAATCGAGTATGTTTGTATTAAGTCTCTGCATTGTTCCAAAGATGGCTCTAGTTCGAAATTGACCTATCGGTAAGCCACTCCCCTCAAACGCAGATGAGTCAATGGCAGTCGAGTATCAGTTGCACGGGGAGCAGAACTCGGACATCTTTAGGTTTCAGCGCCATAGAGAATCATTGGTAGATCTGAAGCTTGCATCGGTTTGATGGTGTTTATTAGTGATTGGAAGTTCGGCTCTTTTGGCACGGCTCCCTTAGAAGAGTCGGCTCTTACGGCTCCCAAATGGCTCTTTATTTAGTATCACTCTGACCCTTCTATTTTAGCCCAATTTAGCAATTATGAATGGTTTGTGTGTTGGTAAGCAATTTTTTATTCAGTGTTTTCACAAAAGCCTTATTTTTATGCATTTTCTTTTCATTACAAAAAAACACACAGATACTATTATTTAACATTTTAATAAAACTTTAATAATAACACTTTAGTCTTTAGTGCAGGTTAGCATTCAGCAATATCAGATGCCTTTAGCTTGGATATGCTGATGCGATTTCTCCTCTCTGTGATTATTCATCCTGTTTTTGAGAAGACTCTCTCTGAGGGGACCGATGTTGCAACAATGCAGTGTCTTATTCCTACCTTAACCAACACGCTTGCGTTTAAATCCAGCTCACCTGTTCCTCTCTGTCGCTCTGTGTACCTGGCCTGTACCACTACACTCGCTATCTTCAGAGCATGTGTCCCCATTCCTTCTTTCACATAATGGTATGAGCCTAGTCTGTCCTCCCATGTGATTAGCTGCATGTGTTTTTTTTTTTTTTGTAACAAAAAATGCATAAAAATAAGGCTTTTATGAAAACACTAAATAAAAAATTGCTTACCAACACACAAACCATTCACAGTTGCTAAATTGGCCTAAAATAGTAGGCTCCGTTTGAAGATTCGGCTCTCCCCGACGGGAGTCGGCTCTTCTTGTGCGAACAAAGATACAAAGAATCGGCTCTTAGAGCCGGCTCGTTCACGAATGACACATCACTACTGTTTATGCTACAAAAATGGAAAAACGATGTGCCTGGGGTCCTTGTAACACTGATTCCAGGTATCCTGAATGGATAGGCAATATAATTGATTTTATTACATTTCCTAAACCCAAACAAAACAGAGCAAAATGTCCCTAAGCATTCAACTCCAATCCCAATGAAGACACAAACATTAACTGTCTTGTTGTCATACGCTCATTAAGTTAAAATTTTCAGTTGTTCAAGCAGAACGTAAATGTCATCATGCGTTTCAGCAAGGTATCTATGGGAGATAGCTAAAACTAACGTTAAAGTTAGTGAGTCCATGCTAAAGTACAAACTTAAATAGTGAACTGTTCTCACATCAAGTACAGTGTAGGTCGAAAACACATAAACGAAGGTCTACATTTCAGTGCCTCTCCATATTAAACTGGTTAAATGTACATTAATTTAATCATACTCTGCGGTACATGAACAGTGTTGATCCTGCATGTTGTCATCCACGATCGTGACGACTGTAATATGAGACTTCTCCCGCTTGCATTGTGATCTGTGAACCCTTGCTTCAAGTTACCCACCATATTTATTTTAAAATATTTTATATATCCCTCCATGGCATATTTAATTCCCACTTGAATGATGACCCTTCTGTGTCCAAAATTGTTCAAAAACATCGTGGAACAAGGTTTTCACACTGACAGCTGTCATTGTAAGTCAGTGAGCAACTTCATCTGTTTGTCAGAGGGAGCAACAGTATCTAAGGGGGGCCGATAGGTCAATTGAATGTGCGGGAGAAGCATTACTTCTAATTTGCATTATTTGTGACTGGACTGGGCAAATGTCCAATGTCGACTTAATTGTTACTTTGTAATGAATATTTGTTGTATTGGTATACCTTGTAAAGTGTCCTTGAGCCTGCCCAGCTAGGAATGTTATTATTCTAAGAATGTTCCGAGAACATTCTGCTATGTTCTGGTAATGTTTTCAGCTGCAAGTTTTATTTTAGTTCCCAGAATGTTCTCCTAAAAGGTAGGATAGCATTCTCTAAAATCATTCTAAAAATGTTTATTGATAACATTATTAGAACATTATCCTTTAACATTCTATTTAAGATTTAAGCGGAAACTTTCCATTCGACATTGGATGTGGACTCAAATGTTGCTCAGATGTCAACTTTTGGTTGAAAGTAAAAACCCAACCTTAGTTTGATGACGTTCCAACTTCATTAAATAACTCCAAAAACAGCATTACCAGCTTCACTTATAAACCAGATTGACTTTATTTTTGTCAGACATTTACAAAAGGTCTTATTGAGATTAACAGTGGTTTAGATGTTGATGTCTGTTTGAAAGTAATAGTTTGGTTTTATGTCACCATGATGGTGATAAGTGTTTAAGTGCTAAGTGCTTTAGTTGGGCAATTTGACTAGACTTTTTGATGTTTTTCTCTAGCTGTTGTAGCTATTTTTGGTATGGCAAAAACAGCGAAAGAACATGTGCCTAAATGATGTTTGTTACTTGCTGGCGATTAAGATATCATCACATAGCAGTCGGACTATCTGATTTCATCTAGTCTAATCTATGGTATTAGTTGCGCATTATTTACTATAGAAACTCAATGGTTATACAGACCGAGATCCAAGATTTTAACTAGACAATTTCAAGAATTCAAAAAAACTTCTTTGTCACACAAACATCAAGAATCAGTGTATGAATCTCAACAATGGTGAGATTCATCATTGTTGAAAAAGAAGAAAAGTTTCATGCTGCAATGTTTTCTGGGTGCATCATACAAAACTCATGCAGGGTTCTCAGAATGCATTGCGACATGAAGCATGTCACCATTGTTGAGGTCCATACACTGATTCTTGATGTCTGTGTGTGTCTAAGCATTCAGCAGTTCAAAGTGATATGTGAACAGTGTAGGAAACTTTTTCCTCATCGAAGCAGAGACCAGGAGACGTTGGGATATCTTTCATACAGAAGTCACTCTTTATTGAGGACTCGCGCGTCGCTGCAGTCATCCAAGTCTGACTATAGTTCAGCACAGTAGAGTTTATACCTTTCAAGGGGGAGGGCTACATAGAGGTGGAGACAATCTAAACAAAGCATGCAAATGCAATACAGGAATCAGCCCGTTACCGGAATTTCTCCATCCCTGATCTCATCAGCATAACAGTGTCATTCAAATGCATAGGTGCTAATCCAATCAGTCTCACAGTACTATTCCAATCAGCATAACTACTCAAAGACTGGGACAGAGGCACCAAGAGTCATTACAAACAAAATGTGATCGTCTCAGTAATCTGGTTCATTTTACTAACAATAGGAGAACAGGAACAGACAGGAACCTTTTGCTACACTTTGCTTAAGATAATCATTTGTCTGATGTAATTTACCTTAAATGCTAAATACAATGTACTTCACCTTAGTTTTTCATGTGATGCTATGTCAGAACATAGGATCAGCATATTTAAAACAGATTCTTAAATTTGTAATCCCACAAAGATCAGCTGTGACATAGCGGGGCACTGTTGTGTCCACCATTTTGTGAGAGTGCTCTAGTGCGGCCGCCATTACACAAGCGGACTCGGTGTCATGTTTCTCCACAACACCCACAGTGAACACGAAGTCGACACACAGCAGAGGAAAATCCAAAAAATAGCTTAGAGAAGAACGTGGACCCTCACAGGTTAATCGTGACTTTAAAGGTTAATTTACTCCATCACAGAAAAAGTCTATCAGTACACAGTCTGGCAAATCAGAATAACACGCAATGTCCAGATACTCGCCTTCAAGCGGGTGTGTTCCCTGCTTTAAGGCTAATAATAGTTTTGCAGTGTTGACAGTTGGCTTGGTAGGGGGTCTAGTTGTCTTTCAGAGGTGGTGGCTTCATACTCAGGTGATGAGGTCAGTGCGTATGGGTCAAGTGGTATCTGCACAGAGTAAGAAAGAACTTGGAAGTTTCATGGAAAACATTAAATCTTTCACTAATCCAGCATGCTTAATGGGGGATCCAGCAGAAGTTAGAAACTGTCTACTTTGCCAAATGACACCAAAATCATGAACCACCCCAAAAGCATAGCTAGAATCAGTGTAGATATATGCAACTAATCCTGAAGCTAGTGTGCATGCTCCAGTTAAGGCTACTAGTTCTGCAGCTTGAGCTGAAAAATGATGTGTCATTCAAATGCATAGGTGCTAATCCAATCAGTCTGACAGTACTATTCCAATCAGCATAACTACTCAAAGACTGGGACAGACGCACCAAGAGCCATTACAAACAAAATGTGATTGTCTCAGTAATCTGGTTCATTTTACTAACAATAGGAGAACAGGAACAGACAGGAACCTTTTGCTACACTTTGCTTAAGATAATCATTTGTCTGATGTAATTTACCTTAAATGCTAAATACAATGTACTTCACCTTAGTTTTTCATGTGATGCTATGTCAGAACATAGGATCAGCATATTTAAAACAGATTCTTAAATTTGCAATCCCACAACAGTGTGTTTTAAAATTACGTATAGAAATACAGATTATCTGATTAGAACATTGCTGGACCTTACGCTGTTGAAACACACTACTACAGTCATTAATATGAAATTAATAGCATAGATTAGACTCTAGATGAGATCAGTTAATCAGATCACTAAAAGATGATAATAACTTTATTATCAGCAAATAGCCAACATCGTCTGATCAAATTTTCTCTTGCTGTTTTTGCCATAACAAACACAGTTACAGCAGCTAAGAACATCAAAAAGTCAAGAGTCAAATTGTCCAACTAAAGCAAACACTTCTCACCATAATGGTGACATCAAACCAAACTATTACTTTCAAACAGACATCAGCACACCTCTGTTAATCTCAATAAGAACATTTGTAAAAGTATGACAGAAATAAAGTGAATCTGGTTTATAAGTGAAGCTGGTAATGCTGTTTTTGGAGTTATTTACGCTGGAGCTTGACATCAAACAAAGGTTGGGGTTTCACTTTCAACCAAAATTTGATGTAAGTCCACATCTAGTGTGATGGGAAGCTTTATTAGAATGCTAGACGATAATGTTCTAACAATGTTATCAACAAACATTTTTAGAATGTTTTTAGAGAATGTTATCTTACCTTTTAGCAAAACATTCTGGGAACTAAAATAAAACTTGCCGCTGAAAACATTCCCAGAACATGAAAAATTTCTAGATGGGTGGGAATGGCGCTATGTAAATGAAAAATATTATTATTATTATTTGGTCAAAGAAAACTTATTAAAATCGACATTTTTCAATAATAATTTGTGCATTTTTCAAATGTTTATTAAAAGTGCAAAAAGTCATAAACAACAATCTGAAAAGAAGTCAATATTTTACTTTTTCAGGCAGCATTTTGTGTGTACGGTTCTAATTTCAATTTTGGTTTTCAGCATAGCATTTAAAAATACAACAACCATTTTTTGTTGTTGTTTTTTTTCCTCATGGTTAAAAAACAAAAAAATGAATGGACGCAAAATTGCACGGACCACAGTTTACTTTTTTTTTTAATTCAACATTGTTTTAACATTAACTGAGGTTGTTTAACATTATGTTTAACATTAACATCACTTCGTAATGTTGTTTAAATGTCATTACTATTGATTTTTTTGTTGAAATATCCCCATTGTTTCAACATTAATTGCAGGTGCAAAAGGTTTAATTCAGTGCAGTTTGCATTGACGCATCAACATTGACTTAACATTGTTTCAGTGGTTGCTTGCTATCTTGGACAGGATCACATTTATCCAGTTTTGTCCTCTATCACATCATTTCACCCTCTCAGGCAATTTTGTGTCAACACTTGCAGGTTAGACAAGAGTCAGTCGTCTCAGCTTTAATTATTACATAGAATTAGGTTGGCTACAGAGAGTAAATGGTACTTTTAAATAATTCAAAAGCCACTATAACTTGAAATTTCTATGTCTCAACACACACAATTTGGTACACATTGTCACAGGTTGCTACTGTGAGGAGCACGGAGCGAGGAGACCAGGAGTACAAAACAAAGAAGTTTAATTCTTTTTTTTTCAGAGAATCACACATAGCACAAGGAGTTGACAAACAATTCCAGACAAGGGAGAACAGAACGGGCTAGAACTAAATAGGGCAGATAACGAGGGGCAGACAGGTGATGGGGATAACTAATAAACAAGGAACAGGTGATATTAATAATGGGAAAAGTAACTGGAAGGACCAAATAAGGACAACAGGAACTAAACGGGAACATACACATGACACACATCCTTTAAAGTGTTTAATTTCTGTTTCTCTAAAGTGTTTACATTTTTGTCACCAAATAGAATTGGAAAAAGAATGATTGTTTTGCATATGCACACTCTATCTCTCTGGCTGTATCGTCAATTCAGGTGGGGTTTCCTTGTTGGGTGGGTTTAGGTCACTCTTATTCCCTTGTTGTGATTTTAAACCACAAGTGTTGTTCTTGTGAGAGCTGATCATCATTAGCTTGTAAACAGAGAAGCAGCAGGTTCAATTGTGTCAAGGCAAACATGGCTGAAAAAGCCCAAAGAATAAGTGGCTGCCACAGTGGGAAGGTTTGGCCCAGGTCAAGCGGAACCGCTCTCTCCTCCCATTTGTCCTCCCTGGTCCTCCATTGTTCTCAGGCTCATTAGTTCCTGCTGAAGATGCCAGTCAAGAGAACCCAGTGTTCATTTTAAACTGGATCGCAAGCAGGGTGCTGAAACTCCTCTCAAAGAGTCCGGTTTGGGAACAGGACCTTCGGGATAAACCGTGTGAGACTCTGTACGAAGGCTGCGCTGTTGAAAGAGTGCTCAGGATGAGGAGGAGAGGAAGTTATGATGGCACTACTGCCCCCATACAGCCAGTGAGTAGCTCTGAGGGTGGGGATAGCCAATTTCTTGCATTGCTTTTAAAGTTACAAATAAAAATTGGTATGATTCCATTTTTCTAATGTTGTAATATGGATGTATAAACAGGCTAATTGAGAGAGCTTCTCATTCTCAAGCTTCACATTTACAATAATATGGAATCTTTCTTGTTTATAAATAATACTACATATTTTGTGTCAATTATATTAACTTTAAAATAAAATACAGTTTTAGCAGATATTTGTGCCATGTTTGTAAATTATGTGGACTCAAGTTGGATTGAGTGGCTTATTTGGCCAGTGTTTGAAATAACTATGACAAGTATGCACTTATTGGCATGCCAATATTTTTATTATTATTTATTTTTAATTTTCATTTATTTATTTAAAACATTTACCTTCACTGCAGTATGACTATATCAGAAAGAGACTATTCAGAGACTACAGCTTCTGTCTCAAGTTTCACATTCAGAATTATATGGATAAAATATTACACAAAAATACAAATTACAGAATTTTTTTGGTAACACTTTATTTTAGGGTGTCCTTGTTACATGCTACATGTACTTACTATTATATATTTTTTCTGTTAGTTTTATTAACTTTAATATGAGCTATTATAGCATAATTAGATGTTTGTGCCATGTTTTATACATGAAGTTTATGCTAGTTGGAGACAATTTTAGAGGCAATATTTTAATTTGTAATATCTGGTAACCCTTTTAAATAACGATTTAGAAAGAAGCACTTAATAGCATGCTAATAAATGTTGTTACCTTTGCATGATTGTATCAGGAAGTGGTACAATACAAAGAAGATTTAACTATTTAAATGTTTATGTATTCATTCATTTAGTAATTTATATATTTTATATATATAATATATATTATATATATTGATGGCAGGTCAAAAAGTTCAGTGACCATAGCATGACAGTATTAGAAAGTGAAACAATAAAACATTTAACTATTAAATAATAAGTGAATAAAAAAGGTGACTTCTATGTTACATACAGTAATAAGCACTGGTTAAAGTGGGATATTGTGAGTGGAGTCTGGCTATACACTGAAGAATCTCATACAGAAGAATACAGTTTCGAACAGAGAAATCTGATGGCATATAATTGACTTTGCTATGAATAAAGTGCCTATTTATCCTTTTTGCAGCCAGAGTTCATTGCCAATCTCAGACAGACTGATAAATTGGCTCCATGCTATACAAATGACAAAGTCTTGTTTTTCACTGGCTGCGTGAACAAGTGATCATTGTTTGGGGCCCCATAATTGCCCCAGAATGCAATAGTGCGGAAAAAGGTTCCAGGAGGCTCTGTAATTATGCCATGTTGCATTAATATATACTAAATAACTGATGCATGCTGTGCTTGAATAGTTTTTGCCTCTATGGGACTCACGTCAAGTTTCTAAAACCCTGATGATATGTGAATAAAACACATACTAAAGGGAATGCTTAATTGTTCACATATATGAAAGCATAATTAATTATGTATGCAATGACAGTCTGCACAATCACTTTAGAAATGCATATTCATTATCCAACATGCTTGCTTTAGAAACCTCTTGACAGTGCTCTTTGTATTTCATAATGAATCGAATAGGAAAATTGTCAAACAAATTTGTTGGCGTCACAAGTAAGTAAATAAATAAATATTTGATAAAACTCAAATGTTAAAGTAGCTTATCCACTGCAATAGAGTGGCCCCAAAAGTGGCCCCTTTATGTCAAAATAAGTGGCATTTATTTTTAAGAAATATAGTGCATTTGAAGCAAATATTTAACAAAATTAATCAATTAATTTAAAAAAATCAATTAGCAATTTCTGAGTGAAAATTGTTTCTACACCATTTTTTTTTTCTGTGTGCAAAATGGCTCCAAAACAACTTTCTAAGAA
Source organism: Sinocyclocheilus anshuiensis (assembly GCF_001515605.1). Lineage (NCBI taxonomy): Eukaryota > Metazoa > Chordata > Actinopteri > Cypriniformes > Cyprinidae > Sinocyclocheilus > Sinocyclocheilus anshuiensis. The sequence continues at coordinate 779,177 of NW_015539890.1, read as the reverse complement.
CACCTCCAGACTCATTTGTTTGCATTTGTTTTATATTTTGTATCTCATCCAATGCCATTCAGGCATTTTTAAATGTGACCTAAGGGACCAAATGCTTTTCGGGGTCACTGTGTTTTAGAATTTAGCCTGACTGTCACTGAAGAAGCCAAATCGGTGAAGATCAGTGACGAGTTTTGTGATGAAAAAGAAAAGACGGTGAAAGAGGAGGTTTTAATTTTGCATAAAGTGTAAATGACCCTTGCTCAGATTAATGAACTCTTACAAACAAAGAGTGTAAAACCGTGTTCAGTCTGAGCCAAGTCTGGTCCTAATAAGGGAACAGAATGTTCTGTCTCATTTTAGATATTCAGGGGTTTACAAAAACTGATTTATTTGAAAAGAAATAATGAGACCCACACTTGAAAGATCAGAGTTTAGGCCTGCTTTCTACACTAGAGATCATTCATTCCTTAACCAACAGGAGGTGCACAAACAAAGCAGTTGTGTAAAGACTGAAAAGATGATTGCAGAATCATCAGTAACTGCTAACGAAAAGCACAATGTATATGGGTGACCCCTAAACTTTCTTATGCTCTGAATCCCTGCTGAGTTAAAGACACTAAACCACAGAAGTGCTGAATTGTCCTTGTATTACTGCTGTGCATTTTGAAGTTAATTCAAACTCTGTCTTTTATATTCTGCTCTGATGCAGTAGTCTGCCTTTAAAGACATTAACCTGCACATCTCTTAAAGGTCAGTATGTTTACCTCTACTGGCTTTAGTTTCTATGGAAATGGGAACTCAGCTGGCCATTTCCTGACTTAAGTTACCTCATTTTGTTTGAATGAGCTGTAATGGAAAAACTGACAGGTTTCTGGTAGCTTTGACAGGTCATACTCTTATTTACGTATGCTTTACAGAAGCCATAGAATTTTAGTGAGTACAATCTGATGTTGTATGTCTGTATAGCATACACTCTAAAAAAAATAGTGCTATATAGCACTAAAAGCGGTTCTTTGGCTTGTAATCATAAGGGAACCACTTTTAGTGCTGTTTAGCACCTATTTTTACAGGTGCTATATAGCACCTTTGTCAAATGGTGCCATGTAGAACCATAAGAGGTGCCATATAGCACTTTTTCTCAACAATGGTGCACCAATCATAACTCATCCATGGCTCCCAGCATGCATTGCGACATGAATAAATTATGCAGCTGCATTGTCTTAGTATTTTCTTTTATTCTTACTATTTGCTTTTATTTTTGTTGTGACTTTTTACTGCCGTTTTGTGATGTTCAAAAATCATATCAAAAATATATTTTGTTACCATCGCTGAGATTCACATGCTGATTCTTCATGTTTATGAGTGACAGAATTGAAACATCTTTATAACCCATAATTCTAAAAGTGGTTTATACAATTTTCTCACATTGTCACATAAAATAGTAGAACTGCAATAATATAAAACTCATGAAAGAACTATAGATTTTGATAAAATGCAACCAAAGACTCAGACACATGAAACGATTTTACCACAAGTTCCTTGCTATCACATATGTGCTTTATAAACATTATTGTAACAGCCAAAGAGAAACTTATTTTAATTTCAAATTAAAGTCAAGGGTCAAGAGGCAACTGAAGCAAACACTATTCACCAAAACGGTAAGTTGAAAAAAAAACATCTAAACCTTAATTCTCAATAAAGAACTTCTGTTTTAGATACTCCAGCAAGCCCTGGAATATTTCCTTATGGGGGCCTTGGGGGCAAAAAAAAAATATATATCTTCAAGAAATAGACTGTATTTTAATGTTGTTTTAACCCTTTCCCCAACTAAACTAAGAGACTGAGAGAGAGTTAAAGAACCTTTAAAGAACTATACTGGGGCTTACAGGTTATACGGTAGTGGTGCTATATAGCACCTTAACCACTCCAAAAAACCGCTGAAGAACCGCTGAAGAACCATACAGGGACTTAACAGGTTCTTTATACGGTAGTGGTGCTATATAGCAACTTAACCACTCCAAAAAACTGCTGAAGAACCATACAGGGACTTAACAGGTTCTTTAATGTGTGAAGTTGGTGTTGCTGTTTGTGGAGAGGTCCTTTTTTTCTGAGGTCAAAGGTCTCATGTGGGGGCCCTGGAATATTTCCTTATGGGGGCCTTGGGGGCAAAAAAAATATATATCTTCAAGAAATAGACTGTATTTTAATGTTGTTTTAACCCTTTCCCCAACTAAACTAAGAGACTAAGAGAGTTAAAGAACCTTTAAAGAACTATACAGGGGCTTACAGGTTTTATGGTAGTGGTGCTATATAGCACCTCATCAACTCCAAAGAACCGCTGAAGAACTGCTGAAGAACCATACAGGTGCTTAACAGGTTCTTTATACGGTAGTGGTGCTATATAGCGCCTTAACCACTCCAAAAAACCGCTGAAGAACCATACAGGGGCTTGACAGGTTCTTTATACGGTAGTGGTGCTATATAGCACCTTAACCACTCCAAAAAAACGCTGAAGAACCATACAGGGGCTTAACAGGTTCTTTATACGGTAGTGGTGCTATATAGCACCTTAACCACTCCAAAAAACCGCTGAAGAACCATACAGGGGCTTAACAGGTTCTTTATACGGTAGTGGTGCTATATAGCACCTTAACCACTCCAAAAAACCGCTGAAGAACCATACAGGGGCTTAACAGGTTCTTTATACGGTAGTGGTGCTATATAGCACCTTAACCACTCCAAAAAACTGCTGAAGAACCATACAGGGGCTTGACAGGTTCTTTATACGGTAGTGGTGCTATATAGCACCTTAACCACTCCAAAAAACCGCTGAAGAACCGCTGAAGAACCATACAGGGGCTTAACAGGTTCTTTATACGGTAGTGGTGCTATATAGCACCTTAACCACTCCAAAAAACCGCTGAAGAACCGCTGAAGAACCATACAGGGGCTTAATAGGTTCTTTATACGGTAGTGGTGCTATATAGCACCTTAACCACTCCAAAGAACCGCTGAAGAACCTTTTTTTTTTAGAGTGTATATTAGTTTGTGAAAATTCTAAGTACCTCATTATTTTGTTTTCCTGTACCACCATGGGCATGGTTTGTCATTAAACATTCTTCATAATACTACTCTTTATACTACAGTATACTTTATGCTATATTGAGCCAGTGATCAAAACACAAAGCAGTCATCCAAAAAATGGCAAATGGGAAATATGATTAAAATTATGTACAATCACATGATATTAGGAGTTAATGACCTAAGTTAGGACTTAATTACGACTTAATGTTGAGACCAAATGGCCAGCTGTGTCATACAACTGACCAAGTTATTACTACTTCTCAAAACGACATGTAAAATGAATAGGATTTATACTATGTTGAGCCAGTTAATACTATATCATAAAAGCATAAAATACAAAAAAACAGCATAAAAGCATAAATAAAAAAAATCTTACTGTGCCTTAAAAAAAAGTGTAAATAGTGAAATAAAATTGCAAAAATTGGCTTTTTTTCAGTAAAGCTGCTGTTTTATCTTACATTTGGAGTTCGTTCTCTACTTTCATCCTTATAATAGGACTTTTTTTTTACCATTTTGCCAAAACATAAACATAAAACGTCCAAACAAGCAGTGGCAGCTGTAATGCTGAAATAAACCGCAGTGACCTACAGCTCCAATTGCACAAATCAGGGATGAATGCCAGGACATCAAGCGCAGAGCATAAAAACACAATGGCCACATCATGAACTGCTTCCACCAAAACACAGCCATGGCAGAGAGAGAAAGAAAAACCTAGACAATCAAAAAATGAACAAAACAAACAGCAGTACATGGCAGCAGTTAAGACACAAACTTTATTCTTTACACCAGTAAGTTTCAGTGTAAAATTCACTACCACTGGGAAGAAGATCCAGGGAAATGAAAAGCTTGTGTTAATGCGTAAAATCTTGCTAAACAATAACAACAATTATTTATTTATTTTTTCCGATATTCACTAAGAAAGATTATTTTCGTGTTTCATTATTTAACATACAGTTGTGATTAAATAACTTTAAATATACAGTATTTGATTGCTTAAAGTACACTTGGAAGCTGAAGATGTGCATCATCTGACTCTTTTATCTGTTCAATAATATTTAGTTAACAAAATAAGTCAAATGAAAGAACAATGAATAAAACAACAACTGCTCTATACAGCACCTGCGGGGTCTGGCTCAGAGGAGACGTTCTGCACCAAACCTGGTGCTGGGCAAAGCTTTAGGAATGACTTGGAGTCCAATAAGGTATGCTTTATAAAATAAAATCTGGTGTTGTTCTTTTGTGAAATGTAATGATCTTTCAGTACAGATAGACCTTGAAATGAACTCAGGAAATTGTTTGACATGCAAACAATAATTCATGCTTCTCTTTCAGATATTCCAAGTGCTATTGTTCATTGATATTTTACAAAGTGCTTTTAACCCAAAGCAACCACGCATTATTGGATTTTCCCAATTGTACTATTTTGCATTCATCTGTTATCATACTGTAGTTGTTGAGTTGGTGGTTTATAGTGAGAACTTTTCTCGTCTTCAGGGAAGAAGCTCAGTGTCTGGTGGCGGTGGATCAGTGTCCCTTCGTGCTGGGATTGACCAGCGAGAACTCCGAGCTGATTCTGGATGAATGTGCTCAGCTGACCGAAGGACTAAAGACCAGAGATAGACACCTCTTCCTCCTCAGTGACGCCCTAGTCATCGCCAAGCTCAAGTAAGAATCGTGAATTCTGCTGATACACATGCATAAACATACTTTTACAAACTAAAAGTGTCCATACACCATTCTGTTATATTTAGAGCTGCTTTCATTTTTGATATGATGTGGGAATCACCTAGCAAACAAAGATTTTTGATGGGATTCCCCCATAGTCTAGTTGTGACTAAATTTATTATTTTGGTCTCACTTTATATTACATGTCTTTGAATGCTATATTCAACATTTAAATGAATGCAATGCAATCGAAACAACATCTGCAAGTCATGTACCTTCTATTATAATTTTTTTTAAAGTAGGCTGAAAGTGTATCTTTATTCCAAGGCTTTATGTCTTATTGTTTTTATTATTTCATATTTATTTCGCCTTTATGCTATTGGACTTGTGTTTTCTCTGGGCAGTACTTTGGTCAGCTCTGCTGTGTTTAAATGTGCTATATAAATAAAATGTCTTACTATTAATTTCTGTAATTATTTACAGATAATTACCCCTATCCCACCCTTAAACATAACCATACCATTAAACAGGCAAGTTTTGTATGATACAGTATGACTCATTTTATAAACAAATTCACAAATAAATCAGGATTCTTTATTGTTATATTATTATCTTTACCACACCTTAAATACTGCGTCAAATTTTACCTGCATTGATTCACATGAACAAAAAATCTATAAATGTATACATTCATGACTGTATACCTATTTAGTAAAGGTCTTAAAAAAAAAAAAACATAAAAAAATACATTATATATATATATATATAAGGGTATAAGGACTTACCTGAAATAATATGTGACCCTGGACCACAAAACCAGTCTTAAGTCACTGGGGTTATTTGTAGCAATAGCTAAAAATACATTGTATGGGTCAAAATTATAGATTTTTCTTTTATGCCAAAACTCATTAGGATATTAAGTAAAGATCATGTTCCATGAAGATATTTTGTAAATTTCCTACCGTAAATCAAAACGTAATTTTTAATTAGTAATATGCAATGCTAAGAACTTCATTTGCACAACTTTAAAGGGTGATTTTCTCAATATTTCGATTTTTTGCAGCCTCAGATCTCAGATTTCAAATAGTTGTATCTCTGCCAAATATTGTCTAATCCTAACAAACCATACATCAATGGAAAGCTTATTTATTCATCTTTTTATTCACGTATAAATCTTCATTTAAAAAAACTGACCTTATGACTGGTTTTGTGGTCCAGGGTCATATATGTTTTTATTCTAGTTTTAGAGAAGAATATGTTTAAGGGATTATATCTTAAATACTGCATATTTTGGGGTCAAATTTGATTCCTAAATTTAGTTTTAAAAAAGGAACAGAAAGCTGCAATGTGAAAAATCTCAGGCACATGTCTAAATGCATTAGCTTGGCACTGGCACGCTCTTGTTTCACTGTCATATGTAAACCCGCTGACCTTTATCTGTGATTCATTCCTACACAGCAGGTTTGATTATATCTGTCATGCACACATAGTTCTTCTGCTGCTACAGAATGCTCATTTTTAAGTGAACTATCCCTGTAAAAATATATGTCTATATCAAGAGTATTTTCATTTGGTAAATAAATTTACCACGTCACCGGGGCCCAGGTGTATGGTTAAGACATTTAAAGATGATTATCTTCTGTATCGGCTGTTTCCTTCCGTATTGACTAGCTGTTTGACCTTAATGTGATAAAGAACAGAGAGGATGCTTGGATGGTTCGGCCAGTCAGTCACCACCTGTGTAAACTCCCATTTAGGATCTGAGAAAGCCAATAATCTCAGCTGCAGTTATTTAAGAGACAATTCAAATACGTCAATGAGTTTTAATGGTCAAAACAAGTGACCCAAGAGTTAATGCTAAAATACTAGAAGGTCCTTTAATCCGCAGAGAACTGTTGCTTTTACATAACGCAGGACCCATGGTGAGGGTTATGTACCAGTAATACATGTTGCTTAACAATCTATCAGAGGTGCTGAAGGCACAAAAACAACAAATAAAAAGTCTTAAATCATAACACACGGAATGCACAAATGGCAGCTTTGGCTTCTTGTGAATTTGTGTGATAATATTAATTTATTTTTAGTTTTCAGTTTTTGGAACATTGTCCGTTAGGCAACCTAATGAAATTTAAATGTCACTGAAATAGGGAAATTAAGCTACTTCCTTCTTTTTCTAAATGTGGCATCTAAAGTAAATGCTGGTGTTGCATTAGTTTCATTCACTATTCACTTTTAAGCAGCTGTTATATATGAATGCATAGAAATAAGTATAAAGTAAGTACTGTATGTAGTTTGATACCATCAAACTAAGTCTAATCTTATGGTGGTGATGATGATGATGATGATGATGTTTAAGGTATATCAGGGCTAAAGGTCCCCAATGGGGTAAAATGCCATTTTGATTGTATCTTCTCCCATAACAGTAAATAAATAACAACAAAAACAACTACATAACTTTACTTGGACTTTGCAGGTATGAAGTGCAATGGCAGAGTTTACACATTTGTGAGTTGATATTCTGATTTAATCATTTGTAAAATGATGCCAGGCACACTTTTTTTCATCTCTGTCTCAAAACATGTGATGGTTTCAAAAGTTTCAGTTTTGTTTTGAATGTGATTAAATCAACCGTTTTTTAGGTTACTACGTTGTTTGGGTCGAGGTCAAAAAGGCAAATTTCAGAATGCCTATAAATAAGCAATAAACTGTCTTCCATGATTTTTAGAGAGTAGATTTGTTTTGAGATCTGCAAAGTTGGCCCATACTGACTGCTTCGATTTAAAATCTGTTCAACCAATGCTCAAACAAGCTTGCTTGATACACGAGAACCAATGAAGTTTGTTCTCGCACCGTAATCAAGTAAAGTTGATCCTCCGTTTCCCATATTTGATTGATAAATGTTTATATGTGAAATAAGCCTAAATTAAATCTGTGCCTCTTCAGAATACTTGGAATAAATCGGTCTTTTACAATGTCTTTGATGAAAGCATCAAACAAATTTTATTGGTTGCATGGACTTTCAATAGAGAAACAGAAATCTGTCAGGTTTAATTTGTGTTCTAAATATGAATAAAAAGGTGTCTGGAACAAAATGAGGGGTTATTCGCCCTCATTTTGTTCCATGATGACAGAATGTTCGTTTTTAAGTAAACTATCCCTGTAAAAATATATTTTTATATAAAGAGTATTTTCATTTGGTAAATAAATGTACCACATCACCAGGGGGCAGGGGCCCAAGTGTTGGATAAAAGTGTAGTGTTAAGATATTCAAAGATGATTATATTTTGCAACAATGAGACAAATATAACTTTTTTTTTTTTAGCTTTTAGTCCTATTGTACCCATTATTTCATTATTATAATTAGGCTTAGTTTTTATATAAATGGCATATTATAGCATACACTCTAAAAAATGCTGGGTTAAATACAACCCAGTGCTGGGTAAAATAGGGACAAACCCAGCAATTGGGTTGTTTTGACCCAGTGGTTGGGTTACTACCCAGAAAGTTGGGTTAAACATTTAACCCAATTGCTGGGACAAAACAGCCCAATTGCTGGGTTTGTCCCTATTTTACCCAGCACTGGGTTGTATTTAACCCAGCATTTTTTAGGGTGTAGTATGCAATGGTTTTCTGTTTTCAAATAGTAATATAATTACCATACAATTCCATCATACATGTATTTGTTATTATGTATATTCACAGTAAACCGTATGAGAACCTGTTTTTGTAATGCGTTGACTGTACATTATGCCTTACATAATCCCTCACTGATTAAGAATAATAAAAGATTTCTTACAATAGTGTATGTCTGTCCAAATTGAATATACATGTGCCTGGAGATCATCGCCATATTGCAAAACATTTCTGTGTTTACAGGTCAAATGCAAGCTACAGACTGAAACACAGGATTGATCTGCAGGACCTGTGGGTGTGCGGCTTTGAAAATGATGACGACGAGGCAGAGGACGAAGATACAGATGTTGATCTAAGAACATCTATCGTATTGGCTTGGTCTGTTTCTCTTTGCTTGGCCTCATTCTGGTGAGGTTTTATTTATTTATTTATTTGTTTTAATTTTTTTATGAAAAACAGTGCAGGTTTGGAACTAAGATCTCCAGGAGTATGATTGAACACTCATGAGAGCATGTTCACGCGATCATGTAGCAAACAGCAGAGCATGTGGGTAGTCTGTGGGCATGGTGCCTGCACTGAAACTAGGTTGCTTACCAAAGACATACGTGGCCAGGATGCTACTGTTAGCATATGACGGCAAAGCACAGGACGATTAGAGCAGGTGTATAAGGTATTTGTGTAGTCATTGCGAGATAGTGAGTAGGTGTTCTTCGAAACCTTGTTTGAAAGTGGTGCATGTAGGTGTTCTCACAGGTGTTGGTAGTTGGTTGCAACACTGAAGAGCAAGTTGTAACACAAGGTTTGGCTGACTTGAACAAGTACAACCCATTAATGTAATAAAATATGAAACATACATAGCAGATCATTCACACTGGTTTGCACAGCATCAATATGTGGTTTTAGGCAGAAGCCATTAAAGGGAAGTCAGTGATGATCTTCCATCAGCATTAAATGGCAGATAGTATAACAGGAATAGTGAAGTTCAGCTGTGGGTTCAGTCACATGATTTAAAAACCAACAGAGGATTTCCAATAATGCCACAATACCTAATAGGAATCAAGGCAATGAGAGAGAAGAGAAAGAAGAACTTTTTAATTTACTTAAAGGTGCTGGGTACTAATTATATTGAATGCATACTTGTAGTGTACCTTCATATGTGTCACAGTTCAGTACTGTTTTAGTTTTGTTTTTATCATATGACCTAGTTCTTCTTGAGTTCCTGTCTTTAATTAGTTAATTTTAACACCTGTTTTGACTTTTAGTAGATTCCCCTTTGTATATAGCCCTCTGTTTTCCTCATCCTTGGTTCAGTCTCGTCGCTGCTTTGGTATTTGTGTACAGTAATTCATTCTCGTGGTTATTCTTCTTCTTCATGTCGTCTGTGTAGCTACACTTCACCGCGTGACATAAGACCGAACCATACCTAATATGAAAAATAGATGCGCCATCGCTGCCATCAACACTCCACCACCCAGTTTGGGACTTCAGGAGATGCAGTGGTGGTGTTAATCTTTCAGAACGGCTGATGTTTGGAGGACTACATTGAGGAGTTTCTGGCCACCTTGCCCTGTGGATGAAAGGATCTGCATTCACGGTTGGCGAAGCGAATATTGAGGATTTCATCAGCATCCAGCCTCACCACGCAACACAGATCAGAAGCCTGAGCCCACCGCAGACACGAAGCCAGAGCTGGTCACGTTTAATAAGCCAGATAAGGAGACTGATCTATACAACACCTCAGAGCCCAAGCCCAACGTGAGGTCTGACCTGGTGTGCAAGCCGGTGTTCTGTCAATTTGTGCTACCCTGTCAGGTTTTGCTACCTCCCATTAAAGCAGTGGGTAGTACAATTCGACAACGAAAAATGCTACCTGTAAAATTATGGTTTATTAACATCTACTGCTACCCCAACCCTAAACCTACCCTTACAGTAATGCAAATACAGTATGTGTATACAAATGTGTTATATTCGCGGTTGTAGCTAGAAGGGATACAGCTACAGGAAACAAAAAGTAAACCCTGGTAGGACAATCTGACGGGTAGGATAAAATGTCAGGACACCAGCTACATGTGGAAATATTACTGAAGTATGAGAGCATGGAGGAAAGCCCCGCCCACATTCCTACCACTGAGGGTGAGTTGTCGCTGGCCTCTAGAGATCTGTTGAAATTATTAAATCCTCTCTTCCTTCTAGTTCTGTCTGTCTATCTTCTTCGCTTGCTCCATCCAGCCCTTTTCTTCAGTCTTCGCTTTTTCCTTCCAACCTCAAATCTCCTGTCTCCCTGCTGGTTCCGTCCAGCCCTAAATCTTCTGTTTCTCCGCTGGTTCCATATGGCCCTAAATCTTCTGTGTTTTCTATGTGTCCCTCCAGCCCTGACCCTCCTATATCCCTCAAACTTCCACCCATCCTCCCTATCCCACCTCCGCTGTCTAGTCCTTCTGGTCTAGGACTTCTATTGCCTGTCACTTCCCCTGCTCACTCTTTGCTAGCTGCAGCTGATGCTGCTCCTCATCAGCCTCAAGTCCCATCGGCAAGCATCCATCTACCTCCACCTTCCATGCCAGCCAAGCACTCAGTCCTGTCTCTGCTGCCACCTGTCATCCCCTCAGCTCACCCTCAGCCTGCCATCACCTATGTGGGTTTGCATCGGGTCTTCCAGTCACCAGCTCCGCGTAGGCATGAGGACCCATCTCTTCCTCTAGCCACTGGATCCCTGACTCCACCTCAGCCCTTCGACCGATCGGCTCTGCCTTGGCTCCTAGCTCCCTGGTCTCTACCGTCATCCCACAGGCTCCACCAGGCTCCCTCATCTCTCTGGCTCCACCTTGGTCAGTTATCGACCATCTACCGCCTTAGGATTCCACTCTTCCGGCTTTACCTTATCCCTCCATCTCTCTGGCTCTGTCAGGCTCCTCCTTCCGTCTGGGTCCACCTTCATCCTCAGTTGCTCTGACTCCACCATGGTCTTCCGGAATCACGTTTTCGCCTTGGTCACCAGAGCCTGCTGCTCCGCCTTGGCCTTCCGAATCCTCTGCATCGACCCAGGCTCTGTGTCTGCTCAGCTTCGTCTGGGTCTCTGTGGTCGCCATCATTGTTGGAGCTAGAATTGTAGTTAATTACCCTGTGTATATAGAGCCCTCTGTTTTCCTCATCCTTGGTTTGGTCTCGTCGCTACTTTGGTGTTTGTGTACAGTAATTCATTCTCATAGTTATTAAAGCATTTGAATTTTCTTCTTCGTGTCGTCTGTGTAGCTACACTTACTACGTGACAATATCTGAAAAGTATATTTAAACAAAATATAAACTATACTTGCAGATAATATAATCTTAATGAAATAAAAGACCACTTAAGTGTACTAAAATTATGTACACTTTCATAACTATTTCTTAACACACTTTTAAAAAGTGCACTTTTTTAATGTCAAATTAAGTTTTACTTTAAAGTACATTTTAAATCATTATGTTTTAATAATCATTTGTTGTGATTTTAAGAAGTACCCTTAATATGATGTGTTCATAAATTATAATTTGAACTATATAACATTTAAAGTTAATATATTTCAAATGGAGTAAATTGTAACTTCTTTATTACAAATGTGTAATTACAAATATATTACATGATACAAATTATAATAGAAATTATATTAAAAAATATTTTAGTTTTCCATAAATGCTTGTCAGTACATTCAGCAGCACACTTTAACCATATTTCATATACAGTAGAAGTAATTATGGCATCACATATAAAGATGTTATTGAGTCCAACTTAAGTAGGTCAAGAAAGACCTTACTGGTAAAAAATGTGTAGCCTGAATGCACTTTAAGTCGCTTTGGATAAAAGCGTCTGCTAAATGCATAAATTATTATTAATTATTATTAAATTAAGAAATCAAAAAGGTAAAGTTCAGCTAATTGCATTTAATGAACTATAATAAATTATTAAACTGCAAATGGCATGCAATTAAGTGTCCGAAAATATTACGTGCAGTTTGCACATCTGTCAGATATCACTAAAATAATTGTTCTGAGAAATCACACTGGTGTCTAACAAAACTGCTAGGCTGTGTAACAGCAATAAATAAATGAATAAATGATAAATAGATAGATAGATAGATAGATAGACAGACAGACAGACAGACAGACAGGCAGCTAGATAGATAGATTAGATAGATAGATACACAAATATTCAGTAGATAACTCATATGTGTATTTCACATTTACACACCTAACCTCACACCTAAAGTGTGAAACAAGATGTGAGAAAGGCAGAACATAAAAAAAAAAATTCTGCAGAAAGGATCCATGTTTCATACTAATCCAAAAATATAAATGTTCACACACATTTCACAGTCACCCATCCTACGCATCTTATTAGGCCTAACCTACCTTGCATCTATGAACTGCAAGTCGCACAGATAAACTTTCCGCTTGTCACCAAGCCACACTCTGAAATGAGGAAGTGGTAGCTGTAGCTGTGATGCTGCTTCCTGCCCTCATGACTCGCCGAGACTTTCCTGCCCTTTTTGTTGTAAAGAGGTCGAGGGAGTGTGGCCTCTTCATATTCAAGCGCACTGCACTCTCTGTGGATTACTAACTCACACCATGATGTTCTCTCACTTGCAGTTTGCCTGAGCTAAAGGACCACTGGCTAGATACTCTACACAGGTGAGGTGTCATTTAGTACCTGTTATAAATGCATAAGTGGAGCATAATAAATAAGAAATTCTGAAACTCTCATTCAAATTAAATTGCTATGCTTAAAATACGACTATTACAAGAGGATTTAGACTTCTGAACCAAAATGAAAATGCAAATATTTTGAGTTAATTACGCATGCTTACCGGCTGTGTATACAAAAGAGTTTTTGTGAATTGTTCTTGCTGTAAGTCACTATATGTGTGGCGCATAACACAAAATGTTGCAATTTCAAATGCCATGACAGGAAAACTGCAGAGGCAAGATCGAGAGCAGGCAGCACTTCTCCACCGCCCAGCGTCCTCATGAAGGTGCTGAGTGGCAATACCACGGTACGCGATTCTGATTCGTTCATTTTAGTGATCAGCTTTCCAAAGGTCAGAACGCATAAATGCTTGGAATGGGATATTTTTCTTCTGTGGCTTTTATCTCAGATGACGTAAGTCCTCGGCACTGGTCTGTGTATGGAAATATCTTTTGGGTCTTACAGTACAGATACTGAACTGACATGATTTTTCTGTCTTTCTCTGTCTTGCAGAATAAAACTCTAAGTGGAGTTGGGATGGACTCTGCAGAGTTGCCTTTTGATGTGAGCACTCAATATTTCTCATTTTCATCAATTCATATTAGATTTACACTCTTGACAAACACAAAATTATGTACTTCTAATGACACTTGAAAATGACTGCAGCAACAAAACTAAGGATGCTAAAATGAATGAAAAAGTCTTTCATAGTTTTGACAGTTGCATGTGTGTAATTTGAAGACACACCCTACTACTTCTTCATGTCCTCATGACAAACATGTGCCTGTTCCCAGGGCAACGGCAAAAACTCCACCCTCTCGAAGCAGTTTCATAACCAAGAGGCACATGCACAGGAGCCTATTGGTGAGTTTAAACTAGTCGAAATGGCTGTTCGAAACCACATGTTGGGTTGCGTGCCCGCCAGAAGTAAAACAAACAGTGAAACTGAGTGGGAGTGAAAAAAAAAAAGATAGTGCAAGAAAGCAAAGGTCTGAAAAACTAAGGTCTGAAGACTAAGTTGACCATCACTGCTTCACTCTAGTAATAAATCTTTTAAATAAATTGTAAACAGTCTTTCTTGGTCAACTCAACAAAATGAAAATCATTTGAAGTATTACTAATAATGTACTTTTTTTGGCCTCAGGAGAGAATGGAGGCAAAAGGAACTTTTTCTTCAAGCTGAAGAGAAGTTCCACTAACCCTAGTGTACCTGCTCATCCTGAGTCCAATGCAAAGAGCTTGCTGTTTGGACGACATCTCCAAGATGACGCCACACTTCCAAAACCAATTACTGTATGTCAGTGTATTGTATTGATGTATTATTGTTTACTTCATGATTTGATGAAGACGATACACATGATTTATTTTTTTTGTCCAAGAACAAGTAATCTGTCTACAAAAACATCTGCACCACAGATGCAATCAGTACAGTAGCACATGTAATGATTCTATTTATAGGCGTCGTGCAGTTTCTTGCTAACCTTATCCAGACCTCAATCAGAAGTGTTCAAGATAATTTTGATTAAAGACAAAAACATGGCCAAAGCTACAGCAGGTTTATTAGTTTTTGTAGAATCACTCAAAATCCTTGCCAAACAGGTCTTGGAAAATGATGGCATGCAAAAAAGTGAAGCTGCCTTGATGCCATTCGAAAAGTAAAATTGTTTCAGACATGTAGTGAGTCATTTTGATGAAAGATTATGAAGACTGTTTCTTTGGAATAACATGCACTGATGAATCATGCGCAAGACCAGGAATGTGTATTTAAGAAAGTAAACAGGCCGCTTTTTGGATTCTGACTTTCATCTTTAAGTCGGTGGAAGATTTCAATTCCTCAGACTTCTCATGTTTTTGGTCCTCCAACAGGAAATACTCCTGTTGTTGTTCAGGAAGGGTCCATTTACTGAGGGTGTCTTCAGAGTCTCATGTAACAGCAAAAACCTGAATGCTCTCAAAGATCAGCTGAACTCTGGAACCCAGGTGGACATGGAAGCCCTGCCTGTGACGCTCCTAGTTGGACTGTTGAAGGTGAATAATACTCCATGTTTACAGTAGGCTCAGCTTTTGCCTGTATATGTCTCATGTCAACGCCCCTTTTTCCATTCTGACGTGTCTGTGAAACAATGAATAATTTCTTTATTTTTATGTACTGATAGATTTTCCTGAAGGAACTCCCTGGAGGCCTGCTGGTATTTGAGCACTATGAAAGCTGGATCAGTGCTCTAGAGAAAGAAAGGACAGAGGATGCTCAGAGAGAGCTGAGGAGGTAAGTAGTACTATCTCGTGACCTAGCAATAAACTCACTGTAGTTTAAGAGTGAATGGTAGAGAGAAACTGACAGCAGATGTGGGGGCTATTAAAAAGTCCCTGGCAAGGCAAGGTGGTAGAAACGGGGCTTTTCTGTGGACTTTCTATGTACTCTTCAGAGATTTGAAAATAGGGAAATTAGAAGCTGAAGTCTGACCACAAAATGTCAGAAGGACAGTTCTGTTTTTGTTCTTCCTCCCTCATCAAAAAAAATGGAAGGAGCGGTTAATAGAAAAAGGACCTAACTGTTTTTCGTTTGTTCTCCACTCCCAGAATGGCCAAGAAGTTGCCCAAAGCAAACAGTCTCCTCCTGCAGCACCTGCTGTGCCTGTTTCACCACATCAGTCAGCATTCAGAAACCAACAAAATGGATGCCAAGAACCTGGCAGTGTGCATTGCTCCAACCTTGCTGCATCGTGACAGCCAGCCCCTAGACAGGGATGATGTAGCAAAGGTCAGACACTTGGTCCTTTTTCTAAGAAACGTCGAAATAATAATCTGTTATGTCATGAAATTATTTCTTTAAAGTCTGCCTTGGTTCTGGCAACATGAGCCTATAGCACTAAACTTAGTCTGGATCAGTGTCTGAGCAAGAATGTATGTCAGAAGTCTCAGTAATGTTTTTGTTTTTTTGATACACCTCTGAAGTCTCGTTTTGACTAATCTGTCGATTTAAGACACACTGTCATATGCATGATCTGGTTTTAGATGCATATAAACCACAACACCAAAAGCACTGTGACACTGGGTTGCATACAAAACTCGATACATTACATTATATGAAATAGAAATTAATGTTTTTCTTTTGTGTTTTTATTAAGGCAACAAATCTTATCCAATTCCTTATCGAAAATTGCTGTGAGGTATTTGGAAATGCTATCCTGAAGCTTTTTGGGGATTTAGAGGATCAGGAGTCCATAGACAAATCAGGTAAATAAATAACTATTTATAACTATTTAAAAAAAAAAGAACCAAAATAGCATTCTTAAATTTACATTAACATCTATGCACCATTTATGAGCCCTTTCTGAGGCCATTTTACTTCCCAATATCTTTACTTAACATCTTCCCAATCAAGAGCTCCATTTATGATTTTGAGGTTGACTGCAACCTCAAGTCTCAACAGGATGTCTGATGATAATACTTTTGCATTTTCAAAAATGGCCTTAAAGCAGATGTTTCTGCACCCCTAGTGTGGCCAAATCGAATTGCATTACCTCAATCCCTGCTAGAAAATCCAGTTTAAGCTGTTAGCTGTGTTTTGGAACATGACAGTTGGTCTAATTGGTCTGGCCATTAGCTATTGCAAGCTTAGCAGAAGTTAGTTTATCAGCTACTTTGTTCCAAAAATCTGCTTGACCACCTAGAGCTGGTATGACAAACTATTAGCCGATTCATGAAGTTTGCCAGTTTGAACAAGCTAATGATGAGCTTGTACCAGCTAAAGGCCATTTAATTAGCATGTTAGACCATCTAGCAGGCTTTGAAACGCAGGGTAAAGTCTCAGATTTACCAATAGCAACACCAATAGTCTAGTGTTGGGCTGGCCAGGATGCTCCAATGAACAGAGCATTGTTTTGATAGCATGACACAGCCACCTAGACCTTTAACTTTGATTTATTTTCTACAGATTCAGCCTCCCTGATGTCCCCTGATATCTCTTTTGATGTCCACCAGCATGACTCAGCATACGACAGCACAGATCCTGATGTCGATTGTGATTGTCTAGAAGCTGAGAGCCGGTCTCAGGAGGACAACAGGATGCCACATGGGAGCCCAGGTCTATGCCAACTAGAACGCTCTGACATTCATTCTTGTTCCTCTGAAGCTATATTTGATACTTTCACAAATCCCTTCAATCGCCGGTGCTCTGAGCCCTACATTTTTCCTTCTGCCCCCATGACGGGTTTAAGAGAGCTTGCCCGCAGCCATGACAACTTTTTGACAGAGAAGGAAAACTTTGACGACCAACCACTCAAGAAGCAGAACTCGGATGACTCTTTCTTGCATCCCCACCGCTGTGAGAACAGAAGATCCCAGATGGCCAAGACTTTGAACATGGACTTGCCAATTAGTGTGTCTTCTCCAACATCTAAGGCTGGTTCCTGCCCATCATTCTGTTCCTCAGATAGCACCTCCTCAAATCTCTCAGAGCAATCAATAACCACGTCACCCCAGCCATCCCCTGCAAGCCCCCGCAAGTCTACTAGGCATTCATCCTTTATGAGTAAACCTAGACATAGCAATGCCCAAGGAGACCTGGAAGTGACCCGACGATCCCTCTCAATGAGGGCCAAAAGCCTTGGAAACTTTACGTTTAACAGAGGCAGTCTAAAGAAAGGAGAGTCCCAGAAGGAAGTGGTCTTCCCATGTGAAACTCTCCAAGAGGACTCACAAAATGAGACAGAGAACATCGATGAGCTTGTTCGGCGTCGACGGCCTCTCTCAGCCATCGAGGTCTTCCAACATGTGGATAGTCTTATGCCATGCAGACCCCCATCCTATGAGCAGGCGCTGCAGACTGGAGCACAACCGGCCCCTCCGCAGTACAGGGCCATGACTGTCCAACACGCCAGAGAGCTTGGCAGGAAATCTCGCCCCATATCCATGAACGACTACCTGCTGGATGATTACAAAGTTAACGAACCCACAGAATACATAGAAACTTTCACAGAAAGCATTCAATTAGAAGAACCACAGCCGGTGTCATTCCGGCAGAGGGCCATGTCCGAGTCAGTGTCCCAGTCGAGGCATGAACGAGTGTCCCACAGGTGTAGTCAGCCTGTGTTTGAGGAGTTCTCCTATGCAAAGGAATCTTATGTGTGAGTGTTTCTTTCTCAATTGCAATACTGAGCTCCTGCTAAGATTTAAAGATGAAGTGTGTAATTTGTTTGTGATTAGCATCACCAAGTGAAATTGCAAAAACAATTATTGTTTTCAAACAGGTTTCCTAAGCACTCCACCCACTTACGTAATTGATTGAACTATTTTTGCTTTGTTGGGCTGGACAGGATGATTAAGCAAGCAGAGTAATGTTTTGATAGTGCCACAATGTTTACACTTTTCAGATAAATCAACCCATAAAATGGCTTGCTTATAGTTACATTAAGCAATGGTAGGAGAATGCATTTTAACATAGAAAATTGCACACTTCAGCTTTAAAATAGCCTGCAACTATTAAGCTGTTTAAATTAGTGACACATAGAATTCAATGTGTTACAGCAATTTCATATGCTAATGTTGAATAATTTTTAAACTCTCGCCAGTATGAAGCTATGTAAATAGACAGTTAAAATAATTCAATTGTATAATATAGTAAAATAGTTGGTGGTATCTGAAGAATTTTGATGTAGTAAGAATGTACAGCTGTTAATTACATGATTTCTGTCTTATTTCTACTCTTTATTTCACTACAATAAAGAATCTTAGAGGTCACGTTGTTTGAACTCATTTCTGACAGTCTCAAAAAGCTGCTAAGTCTTATGAAGTTTATTTCACTATATGAACACTGGGATATTTGGTAACATTAATCGATTTGATTACCTTCATGTTGTTCCAAGTGAATAATGTACTGGTTGCTCTTAATGCATGGTAACTATATTTCAATCTTTAAAAAGTGGTATAAATATAATATCATCAAAAAAGGTCAACATATGACCTTTGCATAATATATTCAAGTCTTCTTTGTGTGCCGAACAGACTGATATTCTCATGAAATTGGAATAGAGCTTAAACTTATGATACTTTTATTAATGATACTATTGTTCATTTTTGTGATACTTCATTTATGTGTATGTGGCCTGGATAAAATTCAAAAGTTTATCTTGAGTGTTCCACAAGAAGAAAGGCGTACTCTTTGTGGTTAGAACGACATGAGAGTTAAAAGATGACAAAGATGAAATATTCCTTGTTCCTTTGGGATACCAATGGAAAAGAGTTAAAAGAGGTTATGAGGAACCTACAGAAACCAGTACTTTCATACATATGGCATTTTGAACAGTACTGTTCCCCATGCTTGGCAAGGGGTTGCATAACATGCAGAACAAAATGTCATTGAGAACAGCGTGTTCTGCATTAGAGAGGAAGTCAGCGATCATGTGGACTGATTTGGTTTTTTGCTGAATTTGGTCTGTCGTCTCACTCGTCTATAGATACACTCTTAAAAATAAAGGTGCTTAAAAGGTTCTTCACAGCGATGCCATAGAAGAACCTTTTTGTCTAAATGGTTCCATAAAGAACCTTTAACATCTGAAGAACCTTTCTGTTTCACAAAAGGTTCTTTGTGGCAAAAGAAGGTTCTTCAGATTATAAAAAGGTAAGAAAGAGATGGTTCTTTAAAGAACCATCTCTTTCTTACCTTTTTATAATCTGAAGAACCTTCTTTTGCCACAAAGAACCTTTTGTGAAACAGAAAGGTTCTTCAGATGTTAAAGGTTCTTTATGGAACCATTTAGACAAAAAGGTTCTTCTATGGCATCGCTGTGAAGAACCTTTTAAGCACCTTTATTTTTAAGAGTGTATGTCCTATTTCCTCCTCTTTCAGCCTTACTAAGAAACAGACTGCAGTGTGTCAAATGTCAGTTAGCATGGTTTCTATAGCGCAGTGTGCACACACTAACTTTAGTCTGTAAATGGGTAATGTGGGTACATTTTCTGAAGATCCTTATCAAGGCATCGAACGTACTAATGCTCTGATCAGCCTCTTAGATGTCTGAAACGTGCACACATATGCAGCCATTAAAGGAGAACTTCACCTTAAAATAAAACTTTATTTACTCACCCTCATGCTGTTCCAAAATTGTATGCGGTTATTGTTCCTGTGAAACACAAAACTAGATATATTTTATAAGAATCTATATGAATCAGTTGCCATTCAATGACAAGAAGACCATTATCTACTACATGGTTTATATTATTATATAATATACAGTCATTTTTGAATTGAAGAATCAGAATCAGCAAGTGAAGTAAACATTTTGTGACATATTTGTAAAGTAAAAATGCCAAGCAGGTTAAGGACTTCTCCAAAATTGACCATAAACATGGCAATGCAAGCCAGTAAACATTCATTAACAGAGACAAAGCAACAGATAAATGTTACATAATGAAACTGTGAATGCTAGCATGTGTTCATGGACAGAGTCTCTTAGTTACATAACACAGTGGTTCTCCCTCTGTTGCCATTGCTGTGTCCATTATACAGTGATGAATGGGCGCTTTAGGTAATGAATGTTTTAACGCTTAAAGTTAAATTAACAACCAATTAGTGACTATTCAGCGACACAAGTATTGGATTACCAACAAATCTAAATAGGGAAAATTGATATTGAATTTCTCAAACAAAGCACGCAAAACCAATGACATAGTCTGAACAGGCAATGTTAAAAGTAATTACGATGACTGAAAAAGGATGCTCTAAAAATAAAATGAATGACAGAGTTGCACATAACTTCAAACACAACAGATCGCACATGCAGGGAATTATGTAATGTGATAAAACAGGACAAGTATGCATAATCAATATTAAAGGGGTCATATGATGCGATTTCAATTTTTCATTTGAAAAATAATGTGTTTTTTGAACATTAAAGCATGTCAACATATTCTGTTACACCAAATACACAAAATAATGATCTTTAAAATAGCATCATATGACCCCTTTAAGTAGGAAATGTTTGTAATGGAGGGAGGACCAGTCATGGTTATGAGAGTGACAGCAAAAATATAGAAATATATGTAATAATATTTTAGCGTGCAACCAACAGGAACCCCAATACTGTGAGATCTGCTGAAGTAATCAAGTTGAGGTTACCCATGATGGCTCAATTCCTCTAAATATGGCAAAGAGAGTTCCTTAAAGGAATAGTTCACTAAACAATGACAATTTTATCATCATTTAATGACCTGTTGCTTCAGCACCATATTCTATAATTGATAATTTGGCACACTATGAGCTAATTTCATACATTTTTGTGCTTCACAGAAACATTTTGGGAGAACAAATCATGTAGATGACAGAAAATATCGTGACAGAAAATATGTAAATACAAATAGTTCATATAATGTTATTGACATTATATTTTACAAAACAAAATATATTACACAGTTTATAATATAAGTGTTTTTCAATCTCTGATAGTACTATTTCTGACTATCTGAAGGTTCACATATTGATCAGAAATCGGAAAGGTATTTCTTTTTCGAGCCCCTTTTTCTCAGATCCACGAAAATGACAAAAAAATGAAATTCTGTATTATGCATGCCAGGCCAGTAGTTGGCGATGTCACATTGTAAAGAAGTGCTATGTGTCTGCACACACGTATGAAGTCACTGTTTTCATAAATTTGCGAGGGTGTTTTATATTTTACAGGTCCCCCAACGCTGTCGACGTGTAAACGAATAGGCACAATGCATAACAAGTTTTCCATTTTTATTTGAAAATGGTGTCGTGTAAATGTACCCTTAGAAATTATTTTTCCATTGAGTTATTCAAGCCTTTTTCTTCCAAATCTCTGGGCATCTGCTGTAAGCCTTGGTTCCCCCCAAAGTCTCTTATGCTCACTATAGATGTTGGTTCAAATATAATTTGATAATGTTAAAAGTGCTACAAAATGACACATTTGTTAAACTGAACAGAACATTTGAATGTAAACACAAAAGCACACCACACCACAGCTTGTTTAGCAATATTCACATGTATAAAAAAGCACTGCATGGCAATCAGACCTTCTTCTTTCAATCAAAATTATTAAATGATATATCTATTGAAAATTCATGTTTCAGCATAATGCTCGAGACAGTAAATGTGCACTGCAGTGCCTGTTCAGTGACATATGTTTGGCATGTTTTACCATGACCACAGTGTTGTTTATAATAAGAGCTAATCACTGGTGTACATTTGCGGTGTCTAAATGATTTCTGTTTGCATCGGTCTCTTGTTTTTTTTCAGACTGAGAACCCCAAACCACTTCCTTGTGTCACAAATTTCAACTTCTTAATTCTAATTTGATTTAGGGAGTGTAAGAATAATGCTATACCATGTGAGTTAAAATACCCAAGACAATATAAGGTTTTAAAAGATGATACTTTAAAAGATGATAAAAATAAATACTCTGAACGTATTATACGGTGATACAAGGTACACAAGTGAAAGTGCCCCAGAAATTTGTCTGTTTAGTTTTGTTCACAACAGGCAGAAACATGCATCAGTTTCCCTGTCTCCCCCTACTGGTTGTTAAGATGTTTTACACTAAAGATTTATTACACTAAAGAGTTTAGCAAGCATTTATAATTTGTTTTTATTTAAACGCATATTTCTGTGGCTGCAGAGATTACTACTCTTAAAGAATTACGGGTTTGTTACTGAACACATGTATTTACATGTTTTATAGGAACATTCCATAGACTTGATTTTTATACTGTACTGTATTTTCTATCCCTTCTATCCCCCTTACTCCAACCCTTAAGTCTCCACAAGGACAAAATGTACTGGTATTACTATCCTTGAGGAGACATTTGATAATGTAGGGAATACCAGGTACCCACACACACACACACACTCTCTCTCTCACACACACACACTCTCTCTCTCTCTCTCTCTCTCTCTCTCTCTCAATAATGGCACCAAACTTGCACAAAACTGCGTCATGATTCTTCACTGAGTTTAATACAAGATTCAGTTTAGGTGTGATTTATTTCATCATATTGAAGTGAATCAAGACAAAAACACAAAGATACAGTTTCAGTTCTGAGTTTATTACGTCCCAATCAGAGCAGACTGCGCTTGTCGGAAGGAGGGACTTTGTAGAAAACGTATACAAGTAAAAAGTATTTGAAAAATAATGTGTTTTTTGAACATTAAAGCATGTCAACATATTCTGTTACACCAAATACACAAAATAATGATCTTTAAAAAAGCATTATATGACCCCTTTAATGTGACTTGCATAATAGTTCATTGTTTTTTTATGTTATGACAAAATTTGAAATTAATTTTTGTTCTTTATGCTATAAGGTTTATAGCAGGTGCAAACAGTGATTAACAATCATTAATCTGAAGGGCGGAGTTGGTGGGGTTGCTATAAACCAGTAGTCTAAATCTCAATTGATTAGAGAGAATCCCTCTTATGCCGCCCCATAACATGCCAGCATAACCTGTTCTGGTCAGCAGGTAACCCGCTGCGTCTAGTCGTGAGTTCGAGGTAAATTCCTACTGTGAAACGTGTCCGCAAAGTTTACGCGACAGTTTAACAGCTGAGCCCAAGCCTCCATTACTAATTCCAAAATGTCACTTTAGAACTAGTAACGAAGGAAAATTGAGTTGCTTCATTAAAAGCTTATTGTATTACTGTAGTAAAAGCAGTGTATTATATAGTAGAGTATTATGAGAGAGAGATTGACTCAACGAGTGTGATTACCTGCATCTGAAACAGTATTTATTCTTCAGATCAATCTCATAATCACAATAAAACATTAGTTTGAATGTCCAATAGGCTCGTACTATCCTTGCATCTGTTAAAGGGGTCATCGGATGCCCATTTTCCACAGTTTGATATGATTCTGTAGGGTCTTAATGAAAAGTCTATAACATACTTTGGTTAAAATGTCTCAATAGTAGTGTAAAACAACACCCATTTTACCCTGTCAAAAACAGCTCTGTTTATAGCAAGCAGTTATGTTGCATGTTCCTTTAAATGCAAATGAGCTCTGCTCACCCCGCCCCTCTCTTCTGAGCCGCTCTCTGAGAGACTGTAAACTTTAGCGAAACTTGCTAACTAGCACATTATTAGGAAAGGCGATTTGCAAAGATTCATAAAAAAAAAAAAAAAAACTTATACTCACTTCTGTAGGTGAAGCTGGATGATTTGCGCAAACTTATACACATTTAGGTAGATCGGGGGCGCATTCCCTTCAGAAACAAATGTAATCCATTTCAACGGCTCAGATGTCGGGTGTAAATGACGACTGCTATATTCATTATTACATCCAACAACAGAACGCCTCAATCGCTTAGAAGATATTCTTGTCTACTCATGCTCCGCCTTCGAAACAATGGCAGACTGATGACAGCTCACTCAGGGCCAACTGTGATAAAACCAAAGACTGACGCCACTGTCAATCAACAACCGTGGGAGGGGCCTGTGCAGAACTACGTCATTCTGCCAAGAATCTGAGATCGGCTTGATATGAGAAAGGGGTTCGGATTTATTGAGATTTTTAAAAAAGCACCGGGTGGATTTTTATCATTATAGGGTGGTTGTGTACAGACACTGCCAAGACACATTTCAGTTCAATCAACAAGTAAAAGTGAATTTTGCATCCGATGACCCCTTTAAGGGTGAATGTGGTTCCTAAAGACAGCAGTAGCCCCTCACTGCAGAACAAAGATCCAGGGGGTGGGGTTGGATCCACATCTAGGGGGTGGACATGGGTGGGTTTAGGGATCAGGGGGTGGAGACGGGTAGGTTTAGGTATATGTAAGGTGGGAGGAGTTAGATCTGGATCCAACCTCGCCCCCTGGATCTTGTGTTCTGCAGTGAGGACCATCTCAAAGACAGCGCTGCTCGGTGCATCTGTTGGCTGCCTAAGGGCTGTGTTCCAGTTCACTTTTTTATGCCCTTCACTCGCTAACTTCCCTCAGTCTAGTTTACTCGGATGTACTTCATTGATTACGTTGCATGAGTGCCCACTACTGGCAGAACCCTTGGAATGAGCTGAACTGGAACGTCCTAAGCCCTTGATCACTTAGAATCCGCTATGGAGTTGGTTTATTGTTTACATGTTTCCCCTTACGAATTTGTTTGGTGCAGCATGCTTGGGCTGTTATAAATGTAAAATAAAAATAATTTATATATAGTTGTTTGGGGTGGTGATAAATTAAACGCGATCCGCGATCCGCGATGACGTCATAGTCGTGTTGCATTGTGGTCTACAGAGCGGCCTGAAGTGTTCAGTAAACTACTGTTACATTTAATTAGATAGCTTATAATTACACAGGCCTAATAGGGACACCTTAGAGTTCTTGTTCCTAAAGTTCCTATTCATTGTGCGCTTCACACTCCTTTCCAGTAGGTAGCGGGAATGCACCTTTTAAGTTGGTTTGCCAACCGCCATTAAATCCTACAAGAAGAAGAAGGGACACCTTAAAATAGTGTAACCAAAATGTTGTATTACATTTGAAAACATGACCAATTTTAACGTGTATGATAGATACTGGTTTGTATGGAAGCCCGTTTCCGCCACTGAATAAAAAATAAAAAAAAGGTAACTGCGACTTTTTATCTCACAATTCTGATTTTTTTCTCAGAATTGAGAGATATAAACTCGCAATTGCGAGTTATAAAGTCAGAATTGCGAGAAATAAACTCGCAATTGCGAGTTAAAGTCCAATTTTGAGGGGGGAAAAAGACTGATATGTTCTCAGAATTGCGAGTTTATATCTCACAATTCTGTGAAAAAAAGTCAGAATTGAGAGATATAAACTCGCAATTGCGAAAAAAAAAGTCAGAATTGTGAGTTTATATCTCGCAGTTCTGACTTTATTTCTCAGAATTGCGAGTTTATATCTCGCAGTTCTGACTTTATTTCTCAGAATTGCGAGTTTATATCTCGCAGTTCTGACTTTATTTCTCAGAATTGCGAGTTTATATCTCGCAGTTCTGACTTTATTTCTCAGAATTGCGAGTTTATATCTCACAATTCTGTGAAAAAAGGTCAGAATTGTGAGATAAAAAGTCGCAATTACCTCTTTTATTTTTTATTCAGTGGCGGAAACGGGCTCCCATAGGTTTGAATACACACAGAAGACTAAAACAACTGCCTAACCAAACCGGAAGTAAACAAAGCGGACCACAGTTGTTGGATACAGTCGCCACGGTAACAACAACAACTGCAACAGTTACAGAAGCTCTCAACAGCCAAAAGCTAATGATTTCGGGCTTCAGTAACGCTTTTGATATCACAGTTAAAAGGAAAAATGGCATCTAGTTTACAGACGCAACACGAGACGCAAAGCGGAGTTTATACGTTCTCCAGTCGTCCGCGTGCGGTTCCCAACCGCCCCAAATACAGACAAGACGCTCCGCTGCTGTGAGTCACACACCGCATCTCGCTTCAGCTGACATCTTTTGCCAATTAACAATATAAACACGTTAAATATCATTGATAGATTGATATATTTAAGATTTACCTAGATATTTGACGTCCTTAGACAAATCCATGTATTTTGTCCATTATAGCGGTCCTGTGAACATCGGGTAAACATAAGCTTTCTGATTTATTGATTTATTATTTATTTATTTATTTTCTCAGCTCTCTTTTTACACAACGTAATCTGAAACGCTGTTTTACTGCAGTAACAGTAATTGTAATAATTACTAGAAAACTAAGATTACATTGGTAAGCCTTTTTTTTTTTTTTGTCTTGGGCTTATAATGTGATACCAAATTTATCAGGGTTGGGCACTTAATGTTAATATTATTAAAGTACATGACGGTTTGCACATCGTTTTACTAATGAATAAATAAAAAAGAGATTTCTTTTTTAATAGATAAAATATGCAACATGCTGATTATTTTAATCTATTATACAATTTATCTTCACTGTATGCAGAAATGAAGAACAGAGCAGTTATGGAAACATCATGTATGACCGACGTGTTGTCAGAGGAAATACATACGCTCAACATATCCTACCCATTGTGAGTACCAGTACAGATAGGTTAGAAAACTCTCTTATAAGCAGATAGAGTTGTGTGTGCTTGTGTAGTCTGACAGCCAAAAGCTCATTAATATTACGAACCACACATAACACAGTGTTTGCTCATATGGTACTGTGATGAGAGCGCAGCTGATGCATGAATTGAATATAAATTAATATAAATATGTTTAATAGACATCTCAGCCCGATCCAGTTGAGTTCCTGAGACAGCAGGAGGCCAGAAAAAAAGCTTTGTCCAGAAAACGACTGAAGGAGCAGTTTGGCCCGAAAACACCAGAACCACTAGAGGGCAGAATGAACATAGATGTGCAGACAGGTATAACGATTTTGCACAATAGAGTGCTGCACAGATTACATATTTTTGTAGGCCAAAACCCAGAAATCAGTTATTATTTTAGCACCTCCATTTCCATAGTCTTGAACTCAATGGATTTTTGAATGACTTTTTGGTTAAATGCCTGAAATATATAACGTCTGTGGTTGACACATAAACTACATCAGTTATACTCCCATGTGATTTTTTTTTAAAGCTTTTACTTGTCTTGAAAAGGCAGTTGCTGTCAAGTGGCTAAATGAGACTACAGAGGTGTTTTGGGACATTAAACATCATCACACCAAACAGGAAAATCCATCCACTTAATAGTCTGCTTTTACAGCTCACTTGTGTTTATAATCACACTCTTGCAAACTATTCTAACTCAAACTTTCATGGAAAATGTTTTTTTGTTTTTTTTAAAGCTGTTGGAAGCTTAATAGTGGCGATGTTGAAGTCATGTGATCATGATGTAGTTTGTTTATAGCTAGCTTTCGAATTCTAGAAATTGTATATAGGCTTTAAAATTCAGAAGATTATGATGAACAAATCATGTAAGAATCATATTCTTTTGTTGGTCACTCAGTTTATTTTCCTCAAGAATCCAAAAGCCAACAGACAAATCCTATAGGGTGATACTAACTTCCAGGTCGGCCTACAGAAAAAAGTCAGAGCCAAATTAGTGCTGGGCGGTATGACCAAAAATTTATATCACGGTATTTTTTAAAATTATACCGGTTTCACGGTACATAACGGTATTTTTTTTTTCATGCATGACCGGGTGTTAACCATATTTTCTACTGATTGAGAGAGGAAATACTGCAGTATATTGACTTAGAATGCCCTATTTTACTGTCATGAGTGAATATTGTTAAAAAATACCACACTATATAGTGACTAAACCTGTTTTGTACTCATTTATTGACGAGTCGGCTGTGGTGCAGCCAACTGAATGCACTGCTTCTCTGCCGCTCACTGCACAGAACAGACGCCGAGAGAGGTGACCTCGCGACAGCACTGGCGAAATCTTCCAACTGAACCATAGCTAAGGTTTATCCAAAAAAGTCGCTAGGTTTGTCAGTATGAATATTCGATGGAAAAAAGCCGCTAAAAGGGTCTGAAAGTTGCTAAATCTAGTGCTAAAGTCGTGCTCGTGTGTGTGTGAGACGTGGGAGCTGATGGCAGGGGGCGGTGGATATTTGTGGCGGTCAATGTGGATATTGTGGATGAGTTCTTCTGTGTCATCACGTTCTATTAGTTCTACAGCTTCAGTTTCGGAACTTTCACGCTTAGTAACACATACAGCTGTTCCCTCAACACAGTGCAACAGTGAAAAGGGACCCCTTTCAAACAGTGTCGCGTTCCGAACGTTGTTTAAGTGACATACACCGGTATTGCGGTATTTTAAAAATTCATATCATAACAAAAATAAACCGGTATGAACCGGTATACCGCCCAGCACTAAGCCAAATGTTAAACTTCTGTGTGTGTCAATAAAATGTGGCAAAAAGCTCCCCAAAAGAACCTTGGCCTACTTTCATTGTGTAACATTTTTTATAAGCAACACAACCTAACCAAACCATGCGCATAAGTGTAAATCTAAGAATGGACATGCATCTTTCCATCTGATAATACTGTGATGAAATTCAGAAATCAAGTGCTGAAATCTCTCACTGATGTGTATTTTAGAGATGTATCTGGAAGAGCTGAGCGATCACATAGAGGACGTCAGTGTGGAATGCCAAACAGACA
This sequence comes from Sinocyclocheilus anshuiensis, assembly GCF_001515605.1. Classification (NCBI taxonomy): domain Eukaryota; kingdom Metazoa; phylum Chordata; class Actinopteri; order Cypriniformes; family Cyprinidae; genus Sinocyclocheilus; species Sinocyclocheilus anshuiensis. Next base: position 750,003 of record NW_015539890.1, on the reverse strand, counting down.
TGTTCCTGGACAAACCAGCCACTCCCCTCTTCATCCCTGCCAAAACTGGACGAGATGCAGCCACACAAATAGAAGAAGGAGAGGTGCAGAATGGATGCTCTCAACTGGCTGTTTTTGCATGCATATTTTTCCTTCTGTTATCTGTCTGTTCTCACATCCATATCTCTGCTCATCACATTTGTAGTCCTGTTGCATTTAGTAAAGTGAATCAATGCATTATACTGTATAATCAAATTAATAAAATCCGTAAATGAATTATGCAGATGACTAATTCTAAAAAAAAAAAAAATCTGCCGATCATTTCCCAGTGGTAAGACTTGCATGTGTCTTGTCTGTAGCTGTTTGATTTCGACGTGGAGGTCCAGCCCGTGCTGCAGGTGTTGGTGGGAAAGACAATCGAGCAGGCATTGCTGGAAGTGCTGGAGGAGGAGGAGCTGGCCAACCTGAGGGCTCAGCAGCAGGTGTTCAAGGAGATCCGTGACGCTGAGCTGGTGGAGGTGCAGAGGCTGGAGGAGAGGGAACGGCGCCTCCGTGTGGAGAAGGTGAGAATTACTAGAAACAAGACATGATGCTCAGCAAAAAAAAACAAAAAACAGCAAGGTTTTCAAGTGATACTGCGGCTTTAATTAAGTCAAAGGTAAAGACTATGGCAACAGGCCACAAAACCATTTTGTTTTCTGAAAATAGAAGCACAATTTAGTGGTTGGAGATGGAACTGGTACAAAGTTTAAGATAGGTAGGTGTGTTATGGTCTGAGATAGATTTTTTTTTTTAGGGTTTTAAGTTTACACTCTGGCAAGTAACTTAAGTAACTGTATATCTGTGTAACTGATTAGGACTTATATTAATCTTAAACTAGCAAAATGTGTTTATTTACATATTTATTTTATAATGATTTACCATAATACGTATTTACTGATAACCACCATGACAATATAAACAGTAAATCAAAAAGCCATGGCTAATACTCACATATAGACAGTGCACATGGTCAAGACGCCATCAGAGTCACGCATTCAAAATGATTAAATAAACATGAACATTACCCAACACACCCTAATGTTACCAAATTTAAAAGCGAAGGAAAGCTAGGAAAAGAGGGAACGCCCCCACAGTGATACCGGTATTACCGGTGTTGTCACACGTCGATTAACCGGTGGGAAAATTTCCTCACCGTTACAACTCTATTACCAATAACAACAAAAAAAATTATTAAAAATATCATTATATTCGATGTGTTATGCAAAGACTCCTGGGAATGTCTTTTTATGTAAATTATATGGTTTTTGTTTTTATTTATTTTCTATTTTTCAGATTCTGTAACTCATAAACACTTATTCGAAATCTTCACCATATTAATTACGTTTTAACTTTTTTTAGTTCACTTAACTGGTCCTTTTGTGAGACAAATATATATTTTTAAAAGTAAAAACATTCCATTGTCTCAATTCATATTCAGAATTTAAAAGTTGATAAGCCATATTTGAGGTCGATGATTGATAACCGAACATTTGGATTTTCTGCCCGAAATACTGTAATTACCTCTTTTTTGTTGATTTATATTCAGAATCTGAAAAATAATTTCTACTTAAAAATTAATTTTATTCAAATGCATTTCTGGATCTTATGTTTGAGCAGAGATCTAAGAGATTTAAACAATATTTTCTGAGTTCTAATGCTTCTTGTGCGTCAATATATTTTTAATATTGCTTCCTTAATGCAGGAGAACCGGATAAAGCAGCAGAAGGCAGTGCTGGAAAAAGAGAAGGAGACAGCAGATAAAATTGCAGCGAGAGCATTTGCTCAGCAGTATTTGTCTGACTTGTTGCCCTCAGTCTATTCCAATCTAAAGGATTGTGGCTACTTCTATGACCCTGTGCAGAGAGGCAAGTGTCCCAGCATGTCAATTAATCTCTGTATTAATTCATTTTAAAAGGTCTTTAATGAATGAATACATGAATGATCAGTCTACTGTCTAGTGAATGAACGTTCATTATCTCTGCTCCAGATATAGAGACTGGATTCCTCCCTTGGCTGATGGAAGAAGTCACCAGTACTTTAGAACAGAGATATGTAGCAAGAACAGTGCTTGACAGTGAGTTAACAATTTTCAGAGAACCATTCCAATTGTTTTCTCAGATAAAAAATTAATTTTAAAAATATTTTCTGCTGTCTAATACATAACATGGGATTAATCTATCAAGTCTGTTGTTGTCTAGTGCTCATTCAAGACGTCACTAACCAAAGACTTGAGGCCTTTCAGATGAAAGAATAAACTCCGTCATGCAATTTCCCATTAGAGGTAAACAGGATCAAACATTTAATAACTTTAACACTTTAATTTGTAAAATAAAATATAATAGAACACATTATTATATTGAATGATTTCCATTTAAATGTCAGAAAATCAATATAAATGTTACTGTTCAATCTGTTTAAAGGGGTCATATGATGCGATTTCAATTTTTCCTTTCTCTTTGGAGTGTTACAAGCTCTTGGTGCATAAAGAAGATCTGTAAAGTTGCAAAGACTAAAGTCTCAAATCCAAAGAGATATTCTTTATAAAAGTTAAGAGTCAACCACGCCTACCTAAAGCGGCTCGTTGTAACACGCCCCCACATATTAACCGGGGCTTGTGTACTGCATCATCACTGTGTCTGTCATGCGACTCTGTTGCCCTTTCGGGCTTGAAATGATTGTAAAACTAACAACATTATTTACTGTCTTGATATTTACTTTGAAAGCTGAAGCGATTATGGTAAGGGGCGTTACATTTCCGACGCGTGCTTGTGGTG
>NW_015539890.1:738202-747000 GCF_001515605.1 Sinocyclocheilus anshuiensis | reverse complement strand
GGCATATAGGACCTACAATAATGTACAGTATTTGAAAAATAATGTGGTTTTTTAACATTAAAGCGTCAACATATTCTGTTACACCAAATACACAAAATAATGATCTTTAAAATAGCATCATATGACCTCTTTAAGTTATATCAGTTTAATTAATAGTTGAGGTGAAGAGTTAACCTGTTTTCATTTCAGGTCATACCAGGAAACAAGTCAAATCTGGAAAAATATGACGGAGTTCATGCATTCTTCATAAAAATCTGAATACATTTCTTCTTATTATAAATGTAGTATTCATATATTATTTGAATAAAATTTCGAAAAATATGCACATTGTGTTTTGAACTGCACTTCAAGAACAACACTGTAGGAGGCGCTGCGGAGTCTGAAAATACTGACCTTCAAACTTGGCCACATTATTTTTTATTTTTTATTTTTTATTTTGTATGTTTCCCTTTATTCAGTTCCATCACACAAAAGCACAATACAAACAGGGAAACGTTGCACATCCCAAAGCATGCAAAACAGAACAACAGCAACAACAAAAAATGCAAAATTAATTAATATATAATAAAAATAACAGGATAAAAAAATTATAATAATAATACATACATTAGGGCAGTTACATAACTTTGAAAAGCTTTAACATGTCCTGTGATCACATATAGATTTTTTGTCTCCAGATACCATATCTTGGTGTCGTTCACCCATCCTGCAGCGGCGTATTGATAGGCATCTGTACTCTTGAAGGCCTTCAGGCTTTCTCCGGTGTATGGTGATGGATTATGTATAAGATATATATAAATGTCCGGAAAAGTAAGTTGGGGCAGACGCGTCGCAGATTTTAACGGACACAACACCGTTTGAGGCAATAAATAAGGATCGCAACCAATAACAGATGTTTTTTCCAAATATCGTTTCTTTTCAGTCTCATTTAGATGAGCTGTGTTTGCCATGTCGGACACAAATATGGCGGCGAGCAAAGCGGAAGTGACGTCTTTGGAACTCATGGATAAGATCTGTTTGACGGTTCCGCTTCTGTTTTCATTCACCTCGCCTTTATACGGCTCTATTTTAGTCCTGCTTCTCGATTGGTCAACTCCCACATTTGACCACGCCCACTAGGTGCATCGGAGTTTCACTTCCGTCGGTGACTCGGGGCAGCTCTGGCAACACAAATAGAAACAGGTGTGTTGATGTAAATACATCGTTAAGGAAAGACCTCTGAGTCACATCACAGTGTACTTACTTATTTCTGAAAATAATTGAATGACCTAATTACTATTGTAGATCGTTCAAACATATGAGGTTTCATTACAAAATAAACACGACAAAAGATGGATGTACTCAGAGACCTTGTATGGGCAAAAGCTCCATCTGACTGAACAATATAAGATTCAATAGAACTATTCTCTCTCTCTCTCTCTCTCTCTTAGATTTAGTGATAACCTTTAATAATTCAACAGTTTGCAATAGTCATCTGAATTAATGTTTTTCTCATGTTACGCATGAAATTAGCGAGCACAGGTAAGGTAATGACAGTAAAAGAATGCCTCATCCATTTCATATTGAGATTTTCCTGTAGTCTGTACAGTACTAATAATGGGTCTCTTTAGTGAATCACTGATCAAATTACCTGTTTATCATTCTTGAGGCTGAAGCACACACACATTTATTTAGTTATTTAAATGAGGATATAGACAACGTTTTACCTTTTTTGTCAGATTTTGCTAACTTTAATTTAGTCTCCAAAAAAAAGGGCATATGTAAGTAAATAAGGCCACACTCACATTTCTCTCTTGTCAGACAAGCAAGATCATTATTATTTTTTATAATATAATAACAATAAACTAATTGATCAAATAATATAAGACAATCCCCAAAAGGTGTGGAGGTGGCATGAGGGTCATATTCTCAGCAGAGAGCACTTGAGGAGCAGAATCATGTAGCCTAATGTTTTTTTTTTCTTTTACCCAGCTGTAAATGTGTGTGTGTGTGTGTGTGTGTGTGTACCTGTTTTTCTATTCTGGTGGGGACTTAAACCTGAATACACACAGACTCATGGGGACTCGTGTCACGGTGGGGACCTAAATTGAGGTCCCCACAGGTAAACAAGCTAATAAATCACACAGAATTAAGTTTTTGAAAATCTAAAAATGCACAAAGTTTTCTGTGAGGGGTAGGTTTAGGTGTAGGGCAATAGAAAATATGGTCTGTACAGCAGAAAAAGCATTACGCCTATGGAGAGTCCCCACAAGGATAGCAAACCAGACATGAGTGTGTGTGTGTGTGTGTGTGTGTGTTTAGCACAGGTACAGTAATGGCTGTAAAAGAATGCCTCATCATGCATACACACACACACACAGTAGTTTTTATTTTATTTTATTTTTTTGTGAGTTAGAAATAGAGCAGAATCATTTCATCTAATGTAGGCTAATAACATATTATTATTTATTTTTCTCAAATTCCTAAAACGTTTATATTCAGATTTTCACATTCAGATTTTTGAACTTGCTCTCAAATAGCACTATAAGAAAGTTCCTGGCAGAAGTGAAAACGTGTAGGCCTATATATGCTGAGTGATGTGTTGGTTCACTGGTTAAATGGATTAATGCCAAATGTGCTTCAAATGAGGAGTTGCTTTAAAGCATAGGCATATCAATATCAATTGATCAGTCAATGCTTTGTTATTAAATACCTTATATATATCTTCACAATATATTTCATTTCCTGAAAAATTACTATTGTAGAGGATGTGATGTCAATAATATCTCCAACAGTATTGCTCTGTCGCACTTTCACTTTACTGGCAGATAAATCCATCCTTTTATTTATTTCTTCATTCATTTTTGGCCTATTTTTATTATTATTATTATTATTTTATTTTTTAACAGGGTTGGGATTAAAGTTTGCATGGAAATAACTTCCTTCAATGCAGTGAAGAATTATTACAACCAATCAAAAGTGACGTAAAAGAGTAGGCTATGCAGGGAAATCATTTATTGGCAGTCTGACACAAATGTGAGACCTATAACCGACTACTAGTACACTATCGTTCTTGAACACTGCTACGCTGTTTTATTAAACGCTTTATAATATTTCTGAATTGTGCACGTCCGTTGAACCGGCACCTATTTTACTTAAATGCTGTACATTTTTCTGTCTTTGCATTCATTTTTCAAGTAAACTAATGTCATTCATCTTGCATGAAAGGCTTTGAAGCCACTTGCGCAGGGCGTAATTCTGATGAATTATTGTGGGCGTCGCGCCGCAGCGTGTCTGGAACACGAACTGGAGCCGCTGTCATTCAGATGAGCGCACAAAGGTGAGCCAGCCATATTCCCACCGCCGGACTCTGTGCTCATTTCCTCGGAGGGAGGGGAATTTTTGGCCGAACCTGGACTGGATTGACTCACCGGCTCTGGTAAGATTTGCTCCGATCGATTATCGACAGGGTCAAAGAGCACAACACAGTTAGTGCGTCTATCATTCACGCGTTTCTCTTTGTACCGACGCCGCCCATCTCAAAGAGAAATCTCTACCAACAGGTGTTGCTATGATTATCGCGGTGGGATAGCCTGTATCTTACCATACAGATGGGGGCTTTTTACAAAAAGTACAATCTTCCCATTTTTATAGGTATGACTAACGTTACCAGGTGGACAAAAAAAAAAAAGCTCTATGCAAATGTATGTTTAGATAGTGAGTGACTAGCTACGCATGGGAACTGAGAACGGTTTTCAGTTCCATTTAACAAAAATATCGAAATCGGCTCATTTCGTTCGGTTCCGGTTGCCTTCTTTTGCCGGAGCGAGTGAACCAACCTAGTTAAATACTCTTGACACCGTTTCACAACACCAATCTTCAGCGAAACACGGCATTGTAGTTCGAATCCCGAACGAATGACTCTTATGAACCAGTTGATTTAGTGAATCCAGAACACACCTACAGCCTGACAAATGTAGCGTAGGCCTAATCCGTCTCCCAAGTGAGGGATTCATATGAGTCGGTTCTTTTTTTTTTTAAGAATCAAAAACATACAGTCGGTTTTTTAGTGAATCAATACAGCGCGAGCCGTGAAATGAGTCCCGAATGAATGACTCTCATGAACCGGATATTTTTAGTGCATCAAAACACTTCACATGAATACTAACGTAATCTGAGTCACTTAATGAATTATTTGCTATGAATTTAGTCATGTCCGACTCAAATACACCAGAACTGTTGGTGTTATATTGTAGAATAGCCTATAGAGACTCATAAGATTGTAATAATTAGTTAGGACCTACTGACAGTTTGTTAACGTGAAGATGAAATATCCTAAATATTTTTACCGCATTCTTTTCTGTATTTTGATCAGTATTTGTATAATGAAAAGTCATTGTGTAAGCCTAACATTTAAAATGTAATGCAATTTATTTATTTTGTATTTGTTTTATCTGGTCTATTTACCCTGATAGCACGCATACATCTCGGAGACGTCTATTTGATGTCTGCATTTACATCTGCAAGACGTATTTTTTAGAGCGTTTGCTCATCTGCAATACGTCTATAGGACGTTTCCTTTTAGATGTCAAATAGACATCTATTAGATGTCTTTAAGATAGAATGTATGTAAAACTGACATCTTACAGATGTCTTTCAGATGTTTGTCCAAAGCAGATGCTTTCCAGATCAAGAGATCTTTAACAGACATCTTGCAGACGTCTTTCAGATGTTTGTCCAAAGCAAATGCTTTCCAGATCAAGAGATCTTTAACAGACATCTTGCAGACGTACATGTGGTATCTGGGTAATGTCAAATGTAAATAAAACATCATCATAGATAGGCTAGACAGAGGAGGGCAGCAAATGCGACAAAACAAATCTTCCTTTCTTTCTTTTTAATTGTTAGTGGGGGTGTTAAAGTTGTACCCTACCTTAGTCTGACACCAATTTGCTCTCATAAACTTGAATGCAAACATATTTAAACTACCATAAATGTCCAAAACTGTATGTTCTTCGGCGTTGGAGGCTACATATAGGCTACATAGCCACAATGAGTTTTATTAGCTAGTTTGATATTTTATGGGAATATCTCGCATGATTCAGTTACCGCTATATTTAATAAGCCTAACCGAATATTTGACTTCATTCCCTATCAAGGATCGGTCTTTGGGAAACAGAGACTGGAGCAAATATTTGTAGAATGGGGTGGGGACTCTAAATTGAAAGGCGGTGTTACCTCTTTTGGGTGAGGCTGTCACAACCCTGAGTTCCAGTTTTTAATCGTGATTCACATGGAGTGCGTCAGGTTTTATTCTCAGCGATCTTTAAACGACAGACAGACTGTTCTTGAGTCATTCTCACTAGCGCTGTTTTCTCTTTCTGCTTCAGAGGGAGGCTCCGTGGAAATAGGCTACACAATATTCTTTGACAGAAGAGAGCTACAACAGGATTCAAAATGCCTAAACCTGTAAGTATTTCCCGAGTTTTATCTTATCATTGTTAGTGTTTAGGCTCGGTATGAGTGTTTAGCATGTTTTCAACTTCTGAAATATTATGGAGGATTTCTGGTCTGATTAAAAAATAGTTTTTCAGTCATTCTTGAGACATGGGACAAAACAGGTCCAGCTTGAAATGTTAAAAACATCTTGAATGCTGTTAAAGATAAAGCTGAAATTACATTGCACAGTCCAAGGTAAAAAAGCACATTTTGTTAAAAAAGAGAAAAGTTGGGAGGTTGTATCAAAGCATAGCTCAGTAGCTTAGTACATATAAGATACATAAATGTAGTTTCATTTGTGTGAGTACAAGGTTTTATTTTTTCAAGTTTGCACCCTGTTTTGTCCCACTTCTCAAGAATGACTGTTTTGTATCGTGACTTTATGAAATGGAAAGAAAGTCTGGTTCTTATTTGCTCTATCTTCAAACCGTAGTTTCTAAATGTTGAAACTTACATTTTGTTAGCGAAATTATGTCGGTTGTCATTAAGTTACTTCTTAGAGGCACATTTGTTTGTTTTAAGGCAGAGTTTATAAGGTTTGGGTCTCGTTTATACCTGCTTTTGGCTTGTTTACCCTCAACAAAATTGTAGTATGTGTGACGTTTATGTAGTTAAAATGTATTTGTTTTAAACACAGTATTGAATGCTATCTGTGTTTGCTTATAAACGCTCTTAAAACAGCAAGTGCAGCATGTTGTCAGTTTGTTTAAGATGGTAACAGGGTTGTCAGGAAGAGTACAGAGGAATGACATTATGATGCTTTCCTGCTGAAATGCTGAATACAGAGGCTTGTTCTTGGTGCCATATGGTCCGTTTAGATGGATTTGAGTTCAAAAGAGTAATTCTTTCAAGATTTGCCAGTCATTTAGATGCTTTTAAATCAAGCAATAAAGTAAAAGTGATCAAATTAAATGATATAATTTTGTAAGTTACACATTTAGTTTTTCAGTTTCTACACTGAACCCCACTATGAAGATATTTTGCTGTCTTAATATTTCCCCTCCTGTTCCATAGCAAGTTTCAGATGTGTCTATAATCAGCACTTTCAGCAGCTGAGGGTGTTTCCTCTCAAATCTTTGTTATCGTTTGTTTTGCTGAATAATTGATGACTAGACAATACCTGTTACTCCCTTTGGTGATGTAGCACAAAAGCTCATTGTGCTGTAATCAATCCTCATGTGCTCTTGGTCTTTAGCTCAAACCAGCTCAATGAAAGACTTAACAGTACCATCCAAATAGGAACTTTAGGCAAAAGGCAGTTCTGAGCAAAGAGAAGTTCATGCAACTCAAGACATGCAACCCTTAACAGAAGTGTAATTAAGTTTCTGCCCCTACTTTTATAGTACACGTCATCATAGCACCATTTCAACTTGGGCTCCTTGTGCCTCTGCCTACTGTACATTTTTTGCAAAAATCCCCAAAATGCATACAATTTACATACAATTCACTGCAGTTGCCAGCTGAAATGAACACTAGTGGCATAAAACGCTAACACCTTTTAGTCCTTTTCACGCAAATTATGATTACGGGGTAGATTATTGATTAATAAAAACTAATTTTCTCTCAGTTGCTTTATGACCTCAGAACACTTTCGCCATAGTGCGTGATTTGTAAACTAAAGCATTTTGGCGTTTGCACCATACAACCAGCTCCATATGCATGGCTTTATGTAGTAAACTTGCTTGTTACCTCACCCGGTACAGCATTGCACTTGCAGTGTGCTCGGGTGCGAGTCCTGATAAAAAAAGCTCAAAAACTTGTAAAAGCAAGCTAAAGTGGCATGGTTGCTTACATTTATTTTGTTAACACTTTCGTTGTTCAAAAGTGTAAGTCGTACATTATTTGCGCAATAACTGTTTAGCGCCACTCACTAGACATTTCATTTCCAAACTGCCGTGATACATACAACCAAAGTTAAACATTGCCAGATTCACTTTTCAGTTTTCGGACAAGACGTGCTTTTATTGCCACTCGCTGGACATTTCACTTGGAAAAGTATATTCGAAATATCGCCAGAGGCATGCGTTTAGTTTTGTTTTCCAATTTGAATAATTAGATGGTTTTTTTGGCTGTTGTTTTGGCCCAGCTACTATATAATTCAGGAGACATTTAAAATAAAGGACTGGTTAGATTTAGCAAAGAATCTTCTTTTACAGAACTGTAAAAATCTTCAATTTAGATTTGGTCAGTAACTGACTGGGTATGTTGTCTGTAGATCAACAGTAAATGCATGTCTGTGATGTTATATTTTTCATAAGCAACCAGTTTTTAGTAGTCAGTCAGAATTGTAACCGCCTTGTAACATAGATTTTTTGGTTTGATGACGTCTGTTGCCCTATGACGCTAATCGGAACCTGAGCTTGGTGACTGTGCTCGATTTCGCCAGTATATTGCAGCCAAAAAAGTTTGTTGGTCAGCTAAAACTATTTTGAGAGCAATGCAGAGAAATGGTGAGACTCTATTAAAATGCAGGCTGATGCAGGAGGTGGACCACTGAGAGGATGTTTCTGAAAGAGACCCTTTGTTTTGCCGGGTAAATGGATACCCCTCCATCTCCCCCTCTTTGGCGAGTTGGATGCCAGTCTTTAAGCTGAACTCTTCACCACTAGATTTCAGATGTACAGTACTCAGCAGGCCTATGATTCCTTTTTATTGTCAGTGGAGGGTCTATATCAAGTTATTTATTAGTGTTGATGATTTGTAATTGTATATTTGTTTATTTATGAATTTCTGTGTGATTGTGTGTTTACTATCACAGCGCTGTTTTCAGGAAAGGTCCCAGCAGTCCTCTTTAAGCTTGGTACAGGAAGTTCTTTCCATATAACAATACTTGTGGTGTTGATTGATTATTCACAAGAACTGCTCAGTCATTCTCTATAAAGTTTTATGTTCAGTAGGGCTGGGTTAGCAAAAAAAGAAGTTATATTTGATAAATATATAGTGTACATTTATTCATTTAGCACATGCGTTAATCTAAAGCAAGAAAATAATAATACCAAAAAAGCCATTAATCAAAGTTAGAACAGAAGTAATGCTTCCATAGCATATGTCCAGAAGTACCAAAGCAGTGGATTTAGCTGGATTTTTGGGAAAGTGATCATCCCTTGTAGGATGTGGTATTATCATCTCCATATTTATGTGTGGTATTTGCTCTGAAATGGCTTAAGATGTTTTTTTTTTTCTTTTACACACAGAAACAGTCATTTCAACCAAACAGTTATCGTTATATAATATAATATAAGAACCAGTGATATTTTAGTATCATTGATGTACTATAGTTTTGGTTAATGTTTTGAATTAAATTGTATTTTTATATTTTA
>NW_015539890.1:706100-737992 GCF_001515605.1 Sinocyclocheilus anshuiensis | reverse complement strand
CGTATATATGTCTTCATTTTAAATTTTAGTTAAAGCTTTAGTAATTTTTTTATTTTTTTATTATGTTTATTTATATATTTATTTATTCGTTTTTTTGTTTTAGTTTTTTAGTACTTTTTAAAGAAACATTATTAATAAAGTACCAGCCCCACATTTCATATTCCATGTACAAAGGCAAATAACTTTTTAAAATAATTTTTCTATATTATGTACATTATTATAACAGCAATTACTGACTTTCAAATTATGTTTTAATTATTTTTTATGAATGAAAAATGTATGTATTTTTATTATTAAAATATTAATACACAACGTTCACCATATGACACCTTTTCTCTTTTCATATTCCATGAAAGAAAGTAAATACTGGTGTTTTTTCATGGACTTTTTATTCAATGTGGACTGGTGCTATGAAGCTTCAAAAATGACACAAAATCACCGCTGAATTATCATAAAAATAATATATATTTATATTATATATTGGAAAAAAATGACAAGTAGCATACATTCTTTAAAATTCCCCCTTTTGTGCTCCATGGAAAACAAAGTCATACAGTGTGAAACAACGTGAGTGTGAGTAAATGATGACAGAATTGTCATTTTGATATGAACTATTCCTTTGCTTTTGTATTGCTGAAAGGGTGGAATCTGTGTTGTCTGCACTGCTTTGGTCTGAACACTTGTGTGAGTTTCTGTTTACATAGTTATGAGATTTCATAGTGGAGCAATTCTTTTAAAGCAGTTGCATCATTAGAAATGGTTATTCTTTCTTACCAGACAACACACTCATTGCTCACACCCAGTATGGTGTGTCTGTGATTCTGCAGCAGTAGTCTCTTCGCTTATTTTTGTTCAGCCGCCATCATTGCTAACAGTTCACATGGTAATCACATGAATATGGATCACTGAATCAGATGTGTGCTTTATGATTGTGCTTTACGATCTCAACAATGGTAATTCTTGTCTATTGGAAACTCCTCTTAGACTGCTGTCGTCTTTTCCTGGATGAGAACTAAAATGAATACTTTCACCTAGATGTGATTTTTTTTTTTCTTTCTTTTCAATTGGCTCTCACAAATGATTTATTGTTCCTTGATTCTGTGAGTTTGTTGTCTGTTCATTGTGAGGAAACGCCTCCGTTTGGTATTTCTTGGGAAAGTGCTTTAAAATGACACTTTGTTGTCCCATAAAATGGTACTAATTTGATTGTAGAGCGGTTTCAGCCTTTTTCTTGTTGACTTAGTCCTGTCAAACATTAACAGTAGAATAGATTGGCATTTCCCCTTTACAAATAGTGGCTGAGGCACATTGTTCTGTGAAGCCACTCCTGCTGTTTTCCCAGTTTCTTTCAAGCCATGTCTGCTTCAAGAACGATAGTCTGGGTCATCAGCTTGCTACACATTCAGACTAAAGTTATCAACATATACATGTTTGTTTGTTTGTTTTTGGCCAGCGTGCTTGTGATCGTCTCACCATTGCAGATTTTTTTTTTTCTTTCCTTTGCTTCTGAAATTGCTTCTATAAAATGAAAACCGTAAAATCTAAAGTTGTAACCATCTTGTAATAGATGACCATTTTGCTCTCAACTGCTTTTTTTTTTTATTTAACAGCACAAATGTCAACAGTGGTTGCTAATGTGAATTTTTTTTTTTCTCTCTCTCTTTAGGTAAATGTTCGCGTCACTTCGATGGACGCGGAGCTGGAGTTTGCCGTTCAGCCCAGCACAACTGGCAAGCAGCTATTTGACCAGGTCTGCAACTAAACATCCAGAAAAGAAATAGATGAATTAACAAGCATTGGTTAGGATCATGTGCATGAATACTGAAACATGCTTTACAAACAGTTTTCAGAGAGTTAGCTTAAACTCTTAAAGGGGTCATATTATGCTCTTTTACAAAGTCTTGATTTTGTTTGCTGGGCCGGTGTGTGTTGTGATTGGTTAGCTGGGCCAGTGTGTGGTGTGTGTTGTGATTGGTTAGCTGGGCCAGTGTGTGGTGTGTGTTGTGATTGGTTAGCTGGGCCAGTGTGTGGTGTGTGTTGTGATTGGTTAGCTGGGCCAGTGTGTGGTGTGTGTTGTGATTGGTTAGCTGGGCCAGTGTGTGCTGTGATTGGTTAGCTGGGCCAGTGTGTGTTGTGATTGGTTAGCTGGGCCAGTGTGTGTTGTGTTGCTCCACTCAGCGCCTGGTCGGGAAATGTCATGCCCCTTACCATAGAAGCCTGCGAGCTTCAGTGTAAATATTGCATCAAAATCAAATCAATTTGAGCGCGATTTAAACCCGGATGATTGTAACCACTCTAAGTTCGTCTGCCTTGGGAAAGCTAGCGTGTCTCCGACATAGTGATAACACTCGTTGCCTTCTCTAGTGCAGCTCAACCAGGTCTCGTCCCATTCGTCGATATTTGTGATATCACAAATCCCAGAAAATATGCGTTGTAGTCCAAACGAGTCATCCGTTGTAGTTTTTGAAAAGTGAAATTTTGAAAAATTTCTGTTAAATAAAATATCTCCTTTTGAAGTGGGCTTTGTAACTTTGCAGATCTTTTTTATGCTCAAACAGCAACATTACAGAGTAACTAAAGTTAAAAAAGTGAAAAAGCATAATAGGACCCCTTTAAGGTTTTCTGCCATTTCACGTAAATTGTATTTATTATTACATACAAGAAAAAAATTACCTGAAATATCAGTCACTGAAAATATTCAGTATTTTTTTTTTTAAGAGCACAGTTGATGAGATATGCGCCCCGACTCTGGTGTGTAATGAGATGCATGCACAAAAATGCAGACTTGTTTGCAAATTCTATTCACGGTTACTATTCACTTTACCTAAATGGATTCAAGGGAATGGGTTCCATGAAAAAGATACAATTGATTGGACTCATTTCTTAGCAGTTCTGGTTGTGTAACAGACAGTGTACTGTATACCTGACATCTGCGATCAATTATTTTAATCCCTCAATGACGGCTTCTCATTCTCTGACAATTTCTTGATCTTAAACAAATCCATGTCCCTCAGCTGAAGCAGAGAGGAAAAAGATTGTAAACGGTTATTCAGAGAAATGTTAAAAGGTAAATCAAGAATATAAAAGAGAAATTTACATTTGTTTTCTTAGTCAAATACTTGTTGCTCAAGCAAAAGCAGGAGTGCAAAGCGTACGTTAAGCACAAAAAAAAGAGCAGGAGGAAATTTTTTTTAAATCTAAACTTATATTGGATTATTTGAATATAAAATGTATAAAAAAATGAAAGAATTGTTATCATTTTTAAATAAAAATTGTATTTTAAATGATCATTTTATACATATACATTTATATAAAAAATGTGTATTTAAAATAATGGTAACAAACAGTTAAGGACAGTTAACAGAACAAACTCAGACTTCACTGGGCATCAGTAGCACCGATGCCTATGACCTAATTTAATTACCGGCTTGGTGACATGGGATAATCCCCTGCAAATAGAAGGCCCAGAACACCACGAAAACCTCACAGGAAGGGTTTTTCTTCTTTAAAAGAGCATATCCCTTGACGTATGACTCACTGACCATTACACTGATGTACTCATTGACTGCCACGACTGTGGAAACAGTGAATAAGGGCTGTTTCTCTATGACCACACTCTAGTTTTCCCATTCATAACAGAACCCACAGCTGAAGCAGTCTCCACTTCAGAGTAAGTGCTATGAGCCAGTCATGAACTGTGGATGGCACATGGCATAGATGAGAGGTTTGCACTGAAGCCTCTGGCAGTCCAACTGTCCATGCTGGCAGACTGAGATGCATACAAAAAAAAAAGAGTTCTTAAAGTCCAGAGCATTATGGATAAGTATGTTATGTTCTTATTAAATAAATCTTAGCAGGGTGTTTAATTTAAATAATGTTACCTAAATTTAGTCTTGAAATTCAGAAATCGGTGCCGTGACCCGGGTCTGGTTGACTCTTGCATTTCTTCTCATTGGGTTGAAACGCACCTATTTTAAAGCTGGTTATTGCTGTTTTTTAATGGAAAAAAAAAAGTTTAAATAAATTCTAGGTATTACTCTACTTAGGTTAAACCCACTTTCTCGAATAGCTTTGTCAGTGAGCTTAGAACCTGTTGAGCTGGTTTACAGCATTTGTTATGTCCTTGTCAACTTGTTTGGATTTTTATTTTCTTTTTCCAGGAATATGGTATGATTGTGAATGGTTATAAAAGGCAATCGAAGTGCAATAGAAGATCTGATTGGTTGAAGAAAAATATTGTTGAAATGTTGTTTTTATCAAATGCAGATCTGTAAAACATTTGTCATGAGATTTCTGTTTAGATTTTCTACCATAATTTTTCCCCTAACTGAAGTGTTCTTCAGCTGCATTCACACAGACGAAAAATACTGTTGTCAGTCTTGTACAGTTTGGTTGGTTACTAGTCTGACAAGCTCATTTTACTGACCGGACTCCCGTAAATTTTCAGGACAACAATCATTTAAAGGCGAGTGTGGTTGTGTGCTTTATAAACAGAATCGCACTTGGAAACTAATTGTCTG
Organism: Sinocyclocheilus anshuiensis; assembly: GCF_001515605.1. NCBI lineage: Eukaryota > Metazoa > Chordata > Actinopteri > Cypriniformes > Cyprinidae > Sinocyclocheilus > Sinocyclocheilus anshuiensis. The sequence goes on along the minus strand of NW_015539890.1, from coordinate 733,472 downwards.
TCATGTCATTGACACACATACATGCAAATGCTTTGGGGGTAATTCTTTGCTGCCAATCACAATCAAACTCCGGAAAACTGTATTTGTGTTGGTGGAAGAAGAAAAAAAAAAAACAGGACATCTGAGAAAATGAAACCTATTAGTAAATTTGCACTTAACATTTCCTGCAGTGCAGTTTTTGTTTCAAAAGGTTACAGATGGCACATGTTCTGTGTGTATTTTTATTTAGGTGGTTATGCATACTGAATGTGTGACACTTACTAGATCAGTACATGTTTTATTTTAAACATGTATTTTTTCATAGTATCACGTAAAGATGACATGACCACCATAGCTCAGTATGTTAGCTTTACAAAACAAAAAATAATAATAATAATTACTGACCCAAAACATTTGAAAAGTGGTGCAAATGTTGAAAATTCAATAAGTTTGTATACTCTCGGGCTGTTGCTCTAAACTCCTGTTGGACTAGCAGGTAACGGCCACTGCATTAGAGCTGCAACATTTGCCAAAACAGTAATAAATACCATCTTGCACAAAGCCTCTGGGAAATTGTGTACGTGCATGTATACCCATTGAAATCTGAAGTTTTCCCTTCAGGGCTCCTGGTGCTCATCACCCTCCACTCCTGCAAAAACTAATGAGTGTGAATGAGCTAATGACTTGCAGTACTTTGTGATGGAAAGAAGACCAAAATATATATATTCAGTATATTCTTTAAATATGGCCTTTATTCTGTTTTCAAGGAAATGTAACCCTGTGCTCTGTTGGATTTCAAAGCACTAAGTATACAATAGTCGCAAAGCAGTCAGCAACCGCTTAATAATTCATTCATCTATTTATTGTGTGCTAAAAGGTGTCATTTTTTTCCCCCTGACAGGTGGTGAAGACCATCGGGTTACGTGAAATATGGTACTTCGGACTACAGTATATGGACAGCAAAGGGTACCTTACATGGCTGAAACTTGATAAAAAGGTAATTGTACATTTAGCACAACAATTATATTCTGATTTTCTCTACAGAATGTGTTTTAATAGACTTTAGTCAGGGTTTTCGCTTTCTATCCTGACTACAGTCCAGTACTTTAAGGAAGTACTCCGTGTTTTCATAAATACATTTGAGTATTTGACATTTTTGATGACATATAGATTCCCAAGCATAGATTACTCATACATGCCTTTCACCTGTTGGACTGTGACACAATCAGTAGGTTGAACATTTCAATTGTGTGTTTCCTCGTTATCTTCGTACAGCTGATACAATATACTTCAGAGGAAAGCGGATTTCCTCATACATGGAAATGAATTACTTTTTGTGAGATTGAATTATATTTTTTCCCCAATTGTGTTAGTCTGACTTTTGTAGTTTGATTGTTTTATTGATTATTAGAATAAGGATGAAGCTTTCAAAATGCAAGCATGAGCAACACAGCAACACTGCTTGGTCCTTTAATATTTACTTTAATCTAAATTGTAAAATGAATATCAGGAATGGACCATTGAGAATTATTATGAACTTTATCATCATGAGGACTAATTTGAATTACTAATTGATATGGTTTACAATATGAAGAGGTTATATTTACATCCACATGGTAATAAATCTACACAGAAAACCCAAACCCCCGTTGTTAGTCAAATTTTCTGAATACAAGATTTGTCTTTTTTTTTTTGTAATATTTACCAGTGCATGCAGTGAGAAATCTTAGATCAGTTCTACAAACATTTATGAACATAGAACTTGAATTGTACGTAATAAATTGATATGTGATTTAAGTTACATTTAATGTGACCTATGATTTTACTAGCTAGCTATGGCCAGAACTATACTGTATGTGTCCTAGAAGGACTGTTATTTTAAAAAGGTGTGAAATATTAATAAACTATAAACATAACTACGATTTTAACCCACCGTAAATCAGGTGCAGTCAAAGAAAAAGGGAGATTTTCAGGAAAAGAAACTTGTTTGGGTTAATTCCACTTGTAAACACTTCACAGATCAGAGCTTGAAATGAAGAGACTTGTTTAACCCTGAAACACCCATATTTGACAAAACTGATTGGTTTGGTGTTTATGGCTGAATGCGCGGTTACTTGAAAAAAACCCAACTTCACTCCATTCAGGCTGCACGATTAATTGAAATAATTTGGAATTGCAATATGGCTTAGTGCAAACATCAAATCGCAAAAGCTGTTATGTAATTGAATTAATTTATGTGCTGCATGTTTCAGAGAGAAGCACAGCACTGTGTTCATTTACACATGAGCAGATCACAGTCTGATGTTTTCAGTGTCTCAGAAAGGCTCAGCTGGGAGAACGCAACATGCGTTATGGTTAGGGTTAACCTAACCTAAGCCTAACCCTAACCCTAACGCAACAATCTTCCCAAAATTGGAATAAGAAGCTCTTATGAAGTAGACGTTGTCAACTAAAGAGAAGCACCGTGTCCGGAAAGTGAAATATTGCAAAGTTGTATATCCGTTACCAATGGAGTTCAATGAAACTTGCGACCATTGTTAAATAATGATGGTTTTGGGAAATGCACACCAGATTAGAGGACTGACTGGTGAATAAATAAATAAACACATTTATTTATATAATGGTATATTCATAATATTCATTTAATGTTATATATATTTATTTATATCCTACAAATATCTCCTTGGCTGTGGCCTAAATGTGCTGAAACATATTTGGAGTAGTAAAACATTCATGAGTAGTCAGCAAAAGCTCAGTATAAAATCCTAACACTCTTTTTTTTTTTTTTTTTTTTTTCAGGTCTCCTCTCAGGATGTGAAGAAGGAGAACCCTCTCCAGTTTAAATTCCGTGCCAAGTTCTTCCCAGAAGATGTGGCGGATGAGTTGATCCAGGATATCACTCAAAAGCTGTTCTTCATGCAAGTGAAAGATGCCATTCTGAGTGATGAAATCTACTGTCCTCCAGAGACTGCGGTGCTTCTGGGCTCCTATTCGGTGCAGGCCAAATTTGGTGATTTCAGCAAGGAAGTGCACAGGCCTGGATACCTGACCTCAGATCGCCTCCTGCCCCAACGGTGAGACACACAGGATTGGCTTAACTGGGGCATGTGCTCCTGGAAGTATAGGATTTGAATTCTGCCATCATTGCTCATCAGAATTTGGTTTTGGAGAACAGTTAAAGGTTTAGAACCTTTGGAAATGAGTCTTTGTCCCTCCTGTTGTTTGATTGCAGGGTTCTAGACCAGCACAAGTTGTCACGGGACCAGTGGGAGGAGAGGATTCAGGTGTGGCACGAGGAGCATCGTGGAATGCTCAAGTAAGTTGACGACGTTCTCAAAGTTATTGTTGTAGGATCTTTATAGTTATCGTTCTTGGTGTGAGAATGGGCCTCAATGCTAAATGTAGATTTTAAAATGTCAGTTGATTGTAGAAATAAGAAACTAACACTTCTGTCAGTTGGTCAGTCAAGCACATTTATTGACTGATGCCTAATAATTGACTTGCTTGATATATCAGTCTATAGGCCCTGGTGGTTTGACATATACCGTATACCATGCAATTATAAATGTCACTTGTCACTGTAGGTTGTTTATGGTTGCTAAAGTCTCAACTTTCCATATTAACATAGAATTAAACTGAAGTGCAGTCACAGGTGTGCCTATATCAGCTGTTTTATGTCTAATTTTATCTTGATTTATAGTCAAATTTCATATAAAAAGGAAATAATCATTTTGGGGTTATTTTAGTATTATTTATATACTTTTTCAGTATTCATTAATATTTTGAATGTTTAATTTTTTTCAGTTTTCATTTTAATTTTAGTTTAAGTTGTATTTATTATTGATTCATTTAATTATTTATTATTATTTATTATATATGTATTTAACTTTTATTATACTTTTAGTCATTTAAGTGCTTCAACTAAAATTTATTTCAATTAGTTTTATGGACATTATTTATTAAGTTGTTAAATCTAATTTATATTTTATTTCAATTTAAAATATTTACGTTTATACATTTATATATTCATATTCTTATATTTTATATTATATATAAATATATTTAATATATTCATAACACATTTTTCTTAAATATATGCATGCATGTGTTTGTATTTATATATACATAATAAATATACACAGTAAACACGCATATTATGTAAACAAAAACTTTTATTTTGGATGCGATTAATCGCGATTAATCGTTTGACAGCACTAGTTTACACTAAATTATGTGAAATTAAGTGCCTTTAGTATTTAATTTACTGGATTATGTCATTCTAAGCTATACCGTATGATTATGTAATATATAATATATTATATAATGTGTAAAACCCTAGTTATGACTACATTGTGATATACTATTATTACAATTAAAAAAAAAACATATACTATGCTAAAAGATTTTGGTCACATCATTCACCAGCCTATTAGAAACTGAAAGTGGTTATTCACTGTTCTTAGAGAGGACGCAATGCTTGAGTACCTGAAGATTGCTCAGGATCTGGAAATGTATGGGGTGAACTACTTTGACATCAAGAACAAGAAGGGAACAGAGCTGAGGCTGGGTGTGGATGCCCTGGGCCTAAATATCTATGAGAAAGAAGACAAGTGAGTTCAGCCTTTCCCTACATTCATTTGACATTATTCACATCTCAAGTGCTATTTCAACTCCAACGTGTTTTTCTCTTCTTTTAAATGCATTGTGGCAGTACTATGGTAAAATAATGGTATAAGATTGTAATCCTAATATGTACTGTATGATTGTGGTATGATTGTTTTTTGGGGGTTTTTTTTCCCCCAAATTGCATGTGTTGTGATTTAGTTTGGTTTGAGGACATTGTTCACAGGTGCTCGTCTTTCCATAAACAGAGATCTGTGTGTGTGTGTGTGTGTGTACGTAAGTGCAGTGGCTTTTTAATGGCTTTTTCCCCACAATGCCCTCTATTTTAACCATAGCAACAAAGACTGGTTTTTCAAGCTATGTAGTCCTTGAAAACATTGGGCAAGGATTGTGTATGTGACCGAGAGAAGGCTTTGCAAGTACACAAATGTAAAGATAAGAAAACCATGTTGCACAACGACCTGTGAAATAGTTCACATTCGTTGGATCTTCGTTTGTGTTGTTGCGTTAGCTGTGCTCGTTCTGCTGGGTGGCCCATATCCTTCACATTTGTTTCAGATTAACTGTCTTAACTGACAACATGCCAGTCTCCAAAAGCATGTAGTCATAGTTTAACACTGAACGCTATGAGAAGTGATGGAAAATGTAATAGTCAATGCCAAAATGCAGTACAAAGTGTTTTTGTTTACTTTCTTTCTTTTTCCATTATCCCCATCAAACCAATGTTAGAACAGTAAATACTTGAAGAAAGAACAAACAAGATTTGTAGAATTCTAATCTTTAAAAAAGCATTACCATTCTTATTATTAGATAATTGGGTAACACTTTATTTTGCAGTGTCCTTGTTGCACATTTTACATGTACTTTCTATAGTAATAACAGTAAATTATGCATAATTACAAGCAACTAACCGTAAACCAGACCTAATCCTATATAGTAAGTATATGTTGTTAATTACTATTACTCGGCACTTATTTGTGTAATTGCAGTATAACAAGGACACCTTAAAATAAACCTATAATTGAACCTATAATTGTTTAATAATATAAAATGTATTTTTATTCTAATACAATTTAGCATTTTCCTTCATTTAAAAGGTAGAATAATCTATTAAAAATGTTGTATGCCTTCTGTCCACAAGAGGAAAAACTAAGCAAGCATGTTTTAGCAGCTCTGTTCCACCTAGACCAAGTCACACAACAATCTTTCTGGAGCTGTATTCATAAACATTTTATAGACCAAATGTACAATCATAGCACTACGAGGACAAAAACTATGGCCTCTTTAAAATAATATAAATGCTATAAAATATATGATAGGAAAAATGAAACTGTCAAGAGTCGTGTTGTATTCTATACAATGCAATACAATACATCTTCATTATCAACCATGATTGTCTTTGACCACACCAGCGATATACCAAACATAGACACATACCACAAAACACAGATAAAAATCATCATGCTAGCCTTTTGATGAATAAATCCGCTTTTGCTATACTGCCATACCCTGTAAACGTACCATAAAATGTACCACCAAAATGCCATAGTTGCAAATATAAAACATTAAAACATGGAATCTCAATGGAAAAGGATTTTGAATTATTATTATTATTAATAGTAGTAGTGGTAGTACATTTAAACTACAATATTTGCTTCAATTGTTTAAATGGTAGAACTTTACAATAAGATCACATTAGTTAACTGCATTAGTTAAACTAACAATGGCTACGTTTACATGCAACCAAATAATCCATTTGTAATCGGATTGACGGCTCAATCGGACTGAAAAGCCTTCATGTAAACGCCTTAATCGATCCGATTGACCTCGATCGGAATGAAATTTCGATCGGATTGAAGGGGGTGGTTTATTCCTTTTCTAATACGATTGAGAGTGCATGTAAACACTCGATCGGATTAAACCCCGAAACCGAAAGCACTGCACATGTGCAATGACGCAGAAATAGCGTAATGACGTATGATTCGCGGAACGAGCGGTTCTTCCTTTTGAATAAAGTGTTGTATAAATGTGTGTCCTGTCATTATAAAACTCTCCTTTCACTCGGCAACTGTGAAGTGGAGCAGGACGACCTCCCACCAGTCCTTGTTTTGGATTCTCATCCACAGGCAACCTGTTTTGGGCGCGGGGAGGGGCTTTTTTACTGCGTGATAAATATGAGCAGCACGGCACAGCGGTTTATATGTATATTTATCCATAAATGGATAAATATTAATTCTGCTGTTAAAAAACAAATAAAGAAACCATGTAGGAGAGTGGTTATTATGTGCAAACAGTGAGAAACTCTATATTTGTGCAGTGTGCGCATGTCAAAAAAAAAATCATTCCAATTTGAAGCTTGTGAAATATAAACGTGCACATCAACCCAATCACTTTATTTAGCGTGCATTGTAAACACTACATTCAGATTCATCAATCGGAATGAATTCAGTCCGATTGAACCAAAAATTAGCATGTAAACGTAGCCAATGAAAAATACTTCTAAAGCATTTATTCATCTATGTCAGTTTCAACATTTACTAATACATTATTCAAATCAAAAGTTGTATCTGTGGACAATATTTAATGGGAATTAGTTAACAATGAATGAATGTGATGAATGAATGTGAAGATGAATTAATACTGCAACAAAGGTACTGCTCATTGTTAATGCAATAACTAATGTTATCTAATGTGACCTTATTGTAAAGTGTTACTGTTAAAATATGGTTAGCACTATGAATTTCTTTTTTTTGTAAAGATTATTTAATAAAAATAAAAAAGAACAATTGAATGAGTTACAATGTTACATACCATTTTTATTACCATCATTAATTATTTTAACCATTTGGTTTTAGGGAACGTTTGTGGTGTGTCAAGCGAGGTGGGCCGCGGTAGCTTTGTGTTCTCTCAGCTACGCACCGAGACGGTGTGACATGCACGTTAGAAGGCGTAGTTGTAACGCCACTCCCATGAGCTCCACAAAGAGATCACACGGCACACTCCTCACTGCGACGAAGTCATCCGCTCACGTTAATCACAGGCCCGTCCTTGTCTTCACATTCCTCGACCATCATGCCTGTGCTACAACATTCTCACTGCATTACAAACCCATCTCGGTGCTAATATTTAGATTTTTGCTCGATCAGCAACCAGAGATCTGATCGTTGTCATCCACGTTTTTCAAATAGGGTTTTCATGTTTCATCCACCCTACAGTGTTTGTCTTGCGTGACTGTATGTTTGGAATGAATATAGAACACTTATCATTGTTTCATCATTGTCTTTACAGACTCACTCCGAAAATTGGATTCCCCTGGAGCGAAATAAGAAACATTTCCTTCAACGATAAGAAGTTTGCCATCAAGCCTATAGATAAAAAAGCTCCAGTAAGTGAAACTATGATTGCGACACGAGCTGCCTTCATACCTCACAGTCCCACCTGAAACTGAAAAACTGCCTCGGCGAGAATAAAGCTTGTTTTATTCCACCCTAATATACGATCATCTTATGTCACACTAATGTTAGAACATCTAGGATTACATTTTGGATACAAAATCTAGTGATCATTTTTAAAAGGCTGGCCAATTTTGACTGGGAACAACAAATTAGATTAAGGATTTTCAGCATAACACTATTATAAATACTATTAGAGTGTATAACTATTACTGGAACGACACTGCAATGTGACACTCAAAAAACCTTGAAAAGATGCTCTCTAGGGATGCTTCAGCTTTGTTTTGACACACAAACACTAAATCACTGTAACGTCTGCAGTTTTACAGTTAAGAGTCATTAGTTTTAGCAGGGCTGTTTTGGCTGATAAACACCAGCAATCAGTCTCCTCTTGACAGTCTGGCCTTCATAGAGCGTTATCTCTGAGCGTCAGATCCAGCTGCTCCGAACAACAGCTTTCTGTAGGTTTTACATTTACATTATCACAGGACTTTATTAAATAAATACACAGTTAGTAATCTGGTCAAAGATCCATAAATTGACTGATTTGTAACCCCTGCATTTACATCTTGTCTCTTCCTTCTTAACCCTGCAGGATTTTGTGTTCTACGCCCCGCGGTTGCGCATTAATAAACGTATCCTACAGCTGTGTATGGGGAACCATGAGCTTTACATGCGCCGCAGGAAGCCGGACACCATCGAGGTGCAGCAGATGAAAGCACAGGCTCGAGAGGAGAAACAACACAAACAGATGGAGAGGTGAGGATGAATCACCATAGTGATGTGAGGAGTGATGCTGTCTCATCAGCAGATGCTGCGGTATATAAAAGACCATATTCTACACTTGTGTAGCCTCTTATTTCATAACTAGAAACTTTGGCTTGGCAAAGCCTTGTATAAATTATTTTATTTTATTTGTTTTTTGTTCTGTTCCGTTTTGTTTGTTTGACCATATTCTACACCGTATTCTACACTTAGGATCTTATTTCACAGAAACTTTGGCTTGGCAAAGCCTGGTATGAATTTAATTTTTTTTTTTTGACCATGTTCTACACTTATTTTGTTTTTGTTTTTTGTTCTGTTTTGTTTGTTTGACCATATTCTACACCATATTTTACACTTAGCATCTTATTTCACAGAAACTTTGGCTTGGCAAAGCCTGGGGCCTGTTTCATAAAACAAGTTTACCAAATAAGCCTGGCATATTTCAGTTAGTCTGACTTATTTTTAACCAAATCAACTGACAGTGAGTCAGACTAACTGAAATAAACCTGGGGGCTGTTTCATAAAAGACGCTAAGAAAAGCGGGGATTAAAGTCCAAGACCTGGCTTGAAATAACCTAACAAATCGATCGGGACTAAAGCAGTTTCATAAACGACAATTTAAGTTCACGCAATCTCACTAATTCGATCCAGGTTCAGTGAGTCAGGATAATTTGATGTGCACGCTTAATCTTAAGCAGCTCTTAATGTCGATCATGGATCAAATCGATCCACCATGGCAAACAGCGAGACATATTTGTGCTGTTTAATGCATTTGAGATGTTGTGTTTTCCTCAGTGCATAACTGACATGTCACAGGTATATTTTTCATCTGTAAATGGTAGAAAGTCATGCAAATATATCCATTTTGCTGTCAGGAGTGGACAAGGCTTACGCGAGTGAACGAGTTCTGCTGAGTGCATGCACGCTATACAGACGGCACAGAATAGAATAATAGCGCAATAATTCTGAATAAAATATACATTCTGCTAAAATATTTGTTGTTAGGCATTAAATGTGACACAAGTAGAATTTTTATCCTATATATAAGTGTATTTTTATGATAGCAGTAACTGTAAATCAAATGTAAGCTGGCTAATACAGCCCTACTAGCTCAAATGAGTTAAATGTGTGTTCCTCTTATCAGTTAAAATGTAATCTGATTTCTATTATTTATTTTCATTTTTAATTCAGTGATTTTAAGTTTTAATTGAGTGTTTTTAATGCTTTTAAAGAGCAATTTTAGATTGTAATGTTTTAATAAAGGCACAGCTGTCATAAAATCAGAGAGAAAGGCTGCATGGCTAGAAACTGCTGATCAACTGAATGCGCATGTAGCAATGGTGTTAAAATGTTTTCATATCTTAAAAAAAGGTCATTGCATTTTGGGCACAAGACATTAAATACAGTTGGTTGTAGCCTATATTTTTTTATTTATTTGATTATTTAAGTTGCATTTTCTGTGTAGCTACTTTTATTTTTGGACTAATAATAAAGTCAACCAATTGTATGTGAGCGAGTCAGTGGTAATATCGATGCGTTCATATTGGTCAGTATTTGAGGAGCTCAGCTTCTAACAGTTAGTCTGCTCCTGACCAGGTTAGTTTCTCAGCATAAGTTGCCACAGTGACTGAGCTTGAGCTATGGTAATTTTGCTTTCGGAAACCAAATCAAGTGACAATAAGTCAGAATAACTGAAATAAGCCTGGCTTATTTGGTAAACTGGTTTTATGAAACAGGTCCCTGGTATGAAGTTTAGTTTAGTTTAGTTTAGTAAACTAGAATCTTTGGCTTGGCAAAGCCTGGTATGAATTGAATTGAATTTGTCATTTATAATATTTATTTTAGTTTATTTTGATGATTTTTTTTGTTTGTTTTCTTTTTTTTTTTTCATTTGTTTTGACTATATTCTACGCTTATTTTATTTTATCTTTATGCTTTTCTTTTTGTTTTGTTTTGTTTGTTTGACCATATTTTACACCATATTCTACACGTAGCATCTTATTTCACAAAAGCCTGGTATGAATTTATTTTAGCTCATTTTTGTAATATTTATTTTGTGTTGGTTTTTTGTTTGTTTGTTTTTGTTTTGCCTTTGTTTTTTTGTTTTGCCTTTAGTCAACTCCAGTTACTTTGTTGCTGCAAATTACTTTCCAAATGGCTGGCATTTAAACAGTTTTATATATAAATGATCTCTGTTGTGATTGGCTGATCAAAGTTCATGTTGCTGCTGATCAGGGTGGGCCAAGATGCTGAATACTGAATAGACATTGATATGTAAACATGAGTGGTCCTGTCAATCTGCTCATGGTTGTAACATCAGGAAACCATAAAGATTTCTGAACAAGCTGTTTTTGCAGCTGTTCAAGGAACTATGACCACCTTGGGAAGGTCAGTATGAGAGATGAGTTTTGTGTGTGGGTATAGAGTGGCGTCCTGAGCAAACGTCACTGTACTTCTCTTTGGTTGTGTCTTATCTGCAGAGCTCAGCTGGAGAGTGAGAAGAAGAGACGAGAGGCCATAGAGAGAGAGAAAGAGCAGATGGAGAGGGAGAAACAAGAGCTGATGATGCGACTCTACCAGTTTGAGGAGAAGACCAAAAAAGCGGAAAAAGGTAAGAAGCCAGGATCCAGCGTGTTTGCTTTTATTTGGAAAAAATATCATAAGAAAAAAAATATTTTTTGATTTAAAATATTTTCATGTCTAATGCAAGATGATTGTATTTATTGACTGCATTCACATAAGCAAATAAAACAGTCAACATTTGAATTTTGACTGAGGAAAATGTAAAGCTTTATCTGATTTTATTTTAGAAAAGGCATGTAATTTTAACGGTCAGTATTTAGTTTTATTAAACAACACACTATAGATTATAGTTTTTAAAATCTAACAATCATTGTGACTGTTGTTTTGCTTGTTGTTGTGCCATGAGTCCGTATGGAAAATTTGACTCATAATTTTGGTCACTTTGGTCTTTTGAGTTTATGTAACCTTTTAGCTTGTTATTCTATAAAGCAGAAACAATATACTTTGATCATGACTGTGCTCCAGCTGACAATACCATTGACTGGCAATACAAACACAAGATGGTGTCATACTGCACCTGTTACTCTGTTTCTGCTGTTCGCATGTCATATTTCTTTTGTGTTTGCCATAAAGCTTGCCTTTCTGATATTCAGTATAAGACTACATTATTAGACAAGGAATTTTTCATTCAGAAATTAGTAATATGTGAACACAGTAATCTATGTGTTGTTATTCTGGATTAAATGTTACTGAATCTTGTGGCCATGCATGCTAAAACCATCAGCCATCTCTGACTATACACAGTCCAACAAAGCTTTCTGAATGTCCGATAATGAGCTCTGTCACAATATGACACAATACTTCTGCCTTTTTCATCAGGTCTTCTCTTATACATAAAATGAAAGTGAATGGTGTCCACCGCTGTCAAACAAGAGTTCAGTGAATATCAACTGTTCGACACAGAAAGCTATTGTACAGCCTCACATATTTTGGAATATAGTGCATGAATCATAAGTACTTTAATCATGCTTCACTGGGTCTTTCTGGAGATTGACAGCCCTTGGTTCCCATCAACTTTCATTGTATGGAGGGAAAAAACCACCATGAACATTTACTAAAATTCTCTCTTGGTGTTCCATGAAATAAAGGTCATATCAGTGTTTGAGTAAATGCTGAAAGATTTCCCTTCAAGATTTTCCCTTCAAAGTAGAATTCAAAGTAGAATAGCCTACAAGGACTAAAACTTCTTTGCTAAAGCAAAAGTGCTAAAACATAACTTGGTCGCAACTGTCTTGTATCAGACCAGAAATCTTTTGATTAAAGGGGTCATCAACTGCCTTTTTTATTATTTTGCACTGTTTTCTGAGGTCCCCTTATAATGTTATCAAGATTTTTACACCAAAAAAAAAAACATAATTTAGACGTAATAGGCTATTTTCTGTCCTGTTTTTAACCCCCTCATCAGAACGCTCTGTTTGAATAGGCGTGGCGGATTGTAGACTCAGAAGTAAACACCCACTGCTCTGATTGGATAACAGTTGTGTATGTTTGACAGCCTTCATCCTTCACAGATATACGCTGCTGTGATTTAGGTTAAAAACGCATAAATACTCAGTACATATCAAATGATATGTAATAATAGACAAAGCAATAGTGATCACGTAATAAAAACAGTTACTCACACTTGTGTGGTGCAACATTGCTGTCAGGTCCAATATATTCGGCACAGCATCGTCTTAGTTTCAATCTTTCTGAAAATCCCCCACCGAATTGTGCCTTCAGAGCCATCTTTATCATTTGGTTTCTGCATAGACCTGCGTCAAACTCTCTCGTTATTTACAATACATGTGGGAATCGTTGGGCGGGGCTAAACAGGCAGCGATGTAGAAGCAGGCGTTTATCTTCTGTGGAGGTGGAGTTTAGCCACACTATTACATCATAGAGTGGCACATTCCACAACCTGTCCTTTTGGCTGACTGGCTTCAGTATACGCTGTTTTTAAACTAACGAGAACGTGTTGAATTCTGAAACTTACAGTACAGAAACTTTTTATAGTACAGTGACCTCTTATGTGTCAAAAGATCAAGGGAATTTTGGTTTCTTAGTTCATGACCCTTTTAATCTCCCAGATCTGTAACTGTTAGAGCATCACCATCCACAGCGAGGCCCAGACCCCTACTTGAAATGTAATGATGGTTGCACTTTAAATTAAATCTGGATGCGTGTTTTCAGACCTGCAGGAGCAAATGCAGAGGGCCATGCAGCTGGAGAGTGAACGGAGGCTGGCAGAGGAGGAGGCAGCCAGATTGGAGGCAGAAAGGCAGGCAGCACTGCTCGCAAAGGAGGAACTGGCCCGTCAAGCCCAGAATCAGCTGACGAGTCAAGAACAGCTGGTGAGAACCCAACACTCTTTCTCTGAAAAATTACTTTGTCTATCATTTTTTCCCCCATTAACAATCCTCCCCATTCATCTCTTTCAGGCTGCTGAGCTGGCAGAACATACTGCTCGTATTGCACTCCTGGAGGAAGCCAAAAAACGCAAGGAGGAGGAAGCCATGACATGGCAGCACAGAGTAAGACCGTTAAGACATTAACCCCGTCACCTTTTTCACCCCTGATGAGTTTGCATTCCTGCAAATTTGTCCGAAAGCTGTCTGTATATCCATAGCTGTAGTGCACTCTTAAATTCTTCAAGAACTGGATTGGTAGTCTTATATTTGTGGTGTTGGATTGCGTTCTTCCAGGCACAAGAGGCCCAAGATGACCTGGTGAAGACCCGTGAGGAGCTTCACATGGTGATGACGGCGCCGCCTCTCCCTCCACCACCACCTGCATATGAACCTGATGAGAATGAGTACGAAGATGGCGAGAGCAACAGTAGCTACAGTGCAGACCTGCAGACAGGCGGTATCAATGACCACCGCTACGAAGAACAGCGAATCACTGAGGCCGAGAAGAATGAACGAGTTCAGAAACAGCTGTTGGTAAGTATAACATTGCAGGAGCAACTGGGTGAACTTTCCTAGGCTCCAGGATTAGAGCCTAAAGCCCGAAACACACTGCACAATTTTAGCAATCCTATAAGATCACTGCATGTCACACTGTGCGACATGGACTTAATAAACTTGGCTACGATGTGTGTGTAGACTGTACGATGAGGACACCTGTTGACTCGTACGATACGACGTTACTATAGAAAAAATTAAACGTCATCAGCATGCGCTAGTGGTAAAAAAAAAAAAAAAAAAGACCATGATAAATCACACCTTAGCAGTTATATTTTTTTTATGTGTGCTGAAAAAAAGTGGAAGCGGCGAAAGAGGAAGGGATAAGAGCTTGAGGTAAGCAGTTTTATGTTTTAGCGCCATGTCGTATTTTTATTGGTTGGTCCGTAAACGTGGATTGTAGCAGCAAACACACTGTGCAGTGATCATGCTGCATCATGGGCTATATCGCAAGACCAAAGATGAACAGCCGTCTTTGAACCTTTCTCACTGTACGACACAGGACTGCCGATTAGGAGCCACGATCACAGAAATCGCCACAATTGTTTCACGATGCCAATCTTTCATCTGGGACTGCTGAAAAGTGTGCAGTGTGTTTAGGGCAGGGTTCCTCAAATCTTGCCCTGGAGGGCCAATGCGCTGCAGAGTTTAGCTCCAACCCTGATCAAACTCACCTACCTGTGATTTTCTAATGATCCTGAAGACATTGATTAGCATGCTCAGGTGTGTTTGATTAGGGTTAGAGCTAAACTCTGCAGGAAAGTGGATCTCGTGGGCCAGATTTGAGGATCCCTGGTTTAGGGCTTTAGGCAGTGGTAGCCAACCCTGCTCCTGGAAAGCTACCTTTAGCTCCAACACACATGCCTGTTATTTTCAAGTAATCCTGAACACCTTGATTAGCCGGTCCAGGTGTGTTGGATTAAGAGTTAGAGCTAATGGTGCGTTCAAGTCATGTCGGATAGATCGTATTTACGAGTTGAACGCACATGAACGCCACCACAAAGTCGTGATTACGAGTGGGAAACTCGAAATTTTCTTTAAGCCCAGAGATTCCGAGTTGGGGCGTGTCAATGAGAAACATGGCGGAATCAATGGATGCAACGTCTGTAGTTGACGCTAAATTTTTGTTTAAATTGATAGTTTAGTTGTCCTATAAGCTTAAATTGGTCATGTTCTTGTTACGCAGCTGAAATCCAAGTAAAAAAAAATGCAGACCCTGTTGTATTTTCTTGTAATTTATTAAAAGAAGGTACACCGCCATCTTGTGCCGACTAAACTGACTTGAACGCACCTGACGGCGTAACTACGACTTGTCAACTCGTAAGTACGAATGTCCCAGGAGGACTTGAACGCAGCATAACTGTGCTGGATGGTAGCCCTCTGAGGGCAGGGTTGGATTTCATACTTCCTTAAGTTTTAAGTTAAGATCTGACTCCAGTGTGTTCCTACCTGAAATCACCATGGCTACTAAACAAATAAGATGGTATTCTAGAATAAGGGTGTTTCTGTAATATAGCCCCTGTAAAGTTTGGTTCTTTTAGTGCACAATGCGCATGGGTCAAACTCCACTCCTAAAGGGCCAGTGTCCTCCATAGTGTAGCTCCAACCAGATTCAAAATACTTGCCTGGAAGCTTATAGCAATCCTGAAGACCTTGATCAGCTGTTTAGGTGTGTTTAATTAGGGTTGGAGATAAGCTCTGCAGGACAGTGAGTTTGACATCCCTGTTCTAGTGCCTTCATGTAGTCCAACACCAGTGAGCCAACTAATCAAGGTCTTTACCAGGTTTGTTTGCTTCGGAACTAAACTGTTCCTGCGCTCCAGAGAGCTACCTTCCTGTAACGTCTTATAAGACCTTATTGGTCCTGGATCAGGGGTATTCAACTGGATCCAAGTAATCTTGAACACCTTGGTTAGATGGTTCAGGTGTGTTTGATTAGGGTTGGACCTGAATTCAGTCCAGTGTGTCTCAAGGAGCGGGGTTGAATAACCCTGTCCTATACAACATTCCTATAACCTGTCATTGCTTTCTGATTTTAGGTTAAGGGTCTAGAACAGGGTTACTCATTCTGACTCATGGAGATCCACTTTCCTGCAGAGTTTAGTTGTGTAGTAGTCCCTGAACCAGCTTATCAAGATATTTGGTTTTACTTAAAACTTAAATCTAGGATGCATTGAAGCAGGTTTGGAACTAAGCTAAGCTAAACTAGGAATAGCCCCTCTCCCACTGAAGGAACTAATCAGGAATTGATTGAGTAAATACTTGCACATAAGTTGGTAGTTGATTTATCTCGTTGCCTTTCCAACTCCCATGTCAATAACATAAAACCAACAAAAGCTCTGATTCTGCCATCCTCTATCATAGCTGGGTTCCCATTGTAGGTGCAAATGCAAGAGAACAAAATCTCTTCGGGTCCACTTTTCCTGGCTCTAGGCCTTCTCGGGGAGTACTGGAGCTACTGCATGTCAGAAAGTGGCTAATATAGCTCTCTGTGAGTAGGAATGATTAACCCCTGCTCCCCAAAAAAACATCTACTAGCAATTTGCCTTTCTTTTTAGGAGAATGTTGGGGTTCGGTTTAGGGTTGGTTAGACCTAGAGCTTTTCTTGGTTGACCGGAATCGTTAGGTGTCTAGCCCCAGGGATGCCTATAAACATGAAACATGTCCTACTTTGGTTCATCAGGTTGTCTCATATGATTACTGTGGTACTGCTAACAGATCTTTGTTGGTCCTGGGCAACACTCTTATCAACCAAACAGATTTTGGAAATAGGATTAGGCTCTTAGGATTTAGGCTTGGGCTTGGAGCTTGACTTACAAACCCATAATTTCCCTCTGCCTGCAGGGTTAGTCAACAGTTAGGGTTAGGAATGGTTGATGTGATTTTGCCAAGTAGGTCATGTTCCTGAAATAACATACTGTGCTAAAACAACATTACTATGAAACAGTCCAAACACTATTATCCCAAAACCGTTCAAACACTATCCCTCCCCCAAAACCCAACCATAACACATTCCTAACCTAAATCGGAGGATGTTGTCAATTAGATATCCAGTTGTTCTGAATGGGTTTAGGGGCTTACATTGGGTTAGGCCTGAACAGCAATGTTGTTCTAGGTTGTTAATGCAAATGTATCCTACATGAGGATGTAGGGTTATGACTTTGTTGTTTTAAGTCCTTTTCTGCGAAATCACATGGATTCAGCTCTTATCGCTCTCTTCAGTCATGGATCAAAGAAGCATCACTAAATCGCTGACATTATCTTCTTTACAGGCTCTGACCTCAGAGTTGTCCCAGGCTCGTGACGACACCAAGAAGACTCAGAACGACCTGCTGCACACAGAGAACGTGCGCGTCGGCCGAGACAAATACAAAACTCTCCGGCAGATTCGCCAGGGCAACACTAAACAGAGGATTGATGAGTTTGAGGCCTTATAAAATATCTGGACCTGGAAACTTTGGGAGGGAGGGAAGGAGGAAAGGAGTCTCAAAGCCCTTGTCCATTTTCTTTCTGTCCCTACGTCTGAGTGGTCAATGCAAGAGGCACATCCTGCGTACAAAAGCACATAAGTGCGCACACAGTAATGCAACAGATTTGATTCGTTTGACATGAACACTGGTTCAACACACACTAAAAACTAAATTATTAAAAAACTGCACACTTTGACACACATGTTTACCCCTTAGTGGTGTACATTGAATTTCACGGTAATACTTTACAGTAAGGTTCTGTACTGTAGCATTATTTAATGTATGAGGAATCATCAACATACAATTTCAATGAACAATATCACTTATTAATGTTTGGTCATTGGTTCATTCTTTGTTTGCAGTGCTAATTAGTGATAACTTTTAATGTTTGTTTATACAGTATATGTAGCCATAAACATTAACACATTGCTCAGTTAATTGTGTTAAATAATGTTAACACACACAGCCTTATTGTAAAATGTTACCAATTTCACAGAATGTACTGAAATAAATCTGCTTTTGCCATAAAAATATGAAGCTAAATGATATTTAAACACGTGCCAACAATGCATCCTCCTTTTGTTAAATATATGTTAGTAATTCAATAATCTGGCCAAAACATCATTTTAATTAATTTTGGGTTGTGATAAGTGGTACTTTTTCTCCCCCTTTTTCGTATTAATGATCCACTCAGCACAGGGCTTGGCAGTATGGTTCATTTTATGTTTTGTCTGATATTAAAACTCTTTAATTCATGTTGAATATGGCTTTTGCCAGAATACTTGTTATAGTGTTTATTTATTCAGTCTTTGGGTTATTTAAGGTTTATGGGTAGATGTACTTTTCTTCTTTACTAATGACAGTGCAGATTCATTTGTTTATTGAATTCTGTACTGACCTGTCATGATTCCTTTTTTGAAGAGATTAATATTGTAAGTTATACTTTTATATATATATATTCAAATGCATGTTAAATCCTTAGATTTCCTACATTAGATACAAACTGATTTTTTTTATGACTTTGAACTAGTTACTGAATGTTTATTGCCATGACAGTGGGATGAAGGAAGATTTGTTTAATAGACTTTTGTAATCTCAGTAGGTATCTACATTTTTTGATATATTGAGATTTTGATATATGCTGTGTTCGTGGATCTGTGAGCAGAGTTTCTCACGGACTTGCTAGCAGCTCTTCATATTTTAATTAAAACTATTAAAAATAGCACAAATCAGGTAGTGTTAAGACACCTTTACTCTGCTGGTGGGACCAAATGTAAAATATATCCAACAGAAGAATGGAGTTTTTTGAGTGACATACAAATGGGCGAATATGACAATTTAGTAAATTGTTTCTGTGATGCCTGTAACCATGTGGTGCCACTTTCATACAAATAGAATAGTATTTTTGTTGTTGCTTTTTTTGGGGGGGGTTTTGTACATAGGCTGAAAGTCTTAAATTCATTCTTGATTTTCCACCATCAAAATGAGCTGTTTTAATGTTTAAAATATTACTTGATGTCATCCATACACAAATAAGCTTTTCACACTACGCACTACCATCCAGTGGCAGATGAGGAGTGTTTTTACAGGGCTTAACATTGTTTTTAATCCTGGGTTATGAATCTAGTAACTAACCCAGGTTAAGAACTAGTTGACCCTGGGTTAACATTTTAAAGTGTGACTATTATCAAGCTTGACAACTGGATTTATTTATTTTCCCCTAAAAGGTGTTTATTATATTAGAAATAAAGATTTATGATGAACAGATCTGGGTGTGTTTATTTAAAAACAGAATACTGCACCGCATGCTGCCTTTGTGGAAATATTTAATTTATTAAATAAGTTATGAAATGATGAATATAAAATATACTGTATAAAGCAACAACACAGAAAACAGTTCATGTCTAAAGAGATAAGAATGAGGCACTTTAAAGACGATCTGGGCATTGGTTTGTCAGGATTGAGCTTGTAAACACAACTGTCACTCGCCAGGATCTGTGGGTTGATGGAAAGGATCCACCTTCTTCAGTTATGACCTCATGCTTGTGCTGACATTTGCATGAAATGGAAGAAGGAAGTCATGCCACTCTCCTGGCATCTGCTGCAGACGTTGCCATGACGATTCTGCCAAAATAAGACAGGATGACATAAAAGCCCATATTTTTTTTGTGTTTGTGAGTGTGCAGACACATTATTTTTCTACTGGTGCTCATTTATAGATGCAAAAAACAACTACTGACGTCAATCATTTATGACTGGAGGCTTGATCTCATGTGAGTGTACATCATTTTAAATACATTTCACGCACCTTTAGGTGTTAAAGTTTTACTGTAAAAATCCTAAGCTGCTTTTAATGTCTGTTTTGTGTGTGGAGCTCACCTCCGGCCAGCCGTGCTGATCTCAGTAGACGGTCAGTGAGGATGAAGGTGTTTTTCTCCCACAGGTTGAGCTGCAGCGTGGCCTGCTGGAGCTCCTGACGCGTCAGTCTGCTGAAGTTCATTTGGACAGAACCGGCAGTCTTCTTCAGTGCTGGACTTCTCTGCACCAGCTCTCGAGCTCCAGGAAGGCAAAGGATTCTGGGAAGACATTAATACCCAATTAATGCACATCACATCAAGTAATGGGCCATATATGCCTTCAGATTATGGCACAACATTTACATTTTTGTGGAAAGGAGACTGCAGGTTCACAGTCATTTTTGATTCAGTTATATATATATATATATATATATATATATATATAAAACATTATATATATATAATGTTAAAATGTTAACATTAAATTACAGCTTAGCAGAAAATTGTGCATTAAAACTCCTTTATAATTTGTAGTAAAATCTAATATCTTATGCCTAGTTTTGCGACCATAACATTGTTCTTTATATAAGTGTATTGGAACTACTTCAGACATGGGCTTCTTACACACAGTTGTCCACTCACCCTTCAATGTAAGCTGTTTTTGACAGAAAACGCAGCTTCGACACGTCAGTGATGACGACTTTGAGCTGTCCAGCTGCTCCAATCAAAAGGTCTGTAGAGATTGAGTAGTTACACTTATGTTTTTATTCTGAAATAGGCCTAATATACGTTTAAATACATTTGAACTTGCATTTATAATGAGCACTTAATATAGAACAAAGCCCAGAAAAGACAGTCTTTGAATCATTCGCACACAGTCATTCATAGTCCTATTCTGGGCTGGCTGACAATGTGTAATGGAGTGCTAGTCTCATACCGGCTGTATGTGGGCAAGTCTGTGGCAGGAACTGGAATTGAGCTTTAAGCAGCAGCTCGACATCGCCACCTAGTGGATAACCCTGCTATGAAAGAACAAGCTCAGCAGATATACCTCAGAACATGAGCAGATGTATGCAATTTTAGAAATTGTCTTATACAACTAAAAAGCACTTGAAGAGAGCAGAAAATTTCATAATGTTCTAATGAGGTCAGTCCAGTCTGACTGATCTTACCTTTGGACCGAGTGCGTAGCAGACAGAGCGCTGAGTGTCTGTGCTCTCCAGACACAAGTCAGCCAGACGGACGAGCGTCTCGCCCAGAAAGAGCTTCCGCTTGAGTCCCCTGCAGTGCCACACTGACACCTGAACTACACTGCTGCCCAGCTGCTCAGCAGCAACCACACACTGCAAACACACACCAAACAGTTCAGCACACAAAAACCTCAAAATATAGTCATACTTTCAATGCATTTCTATCTGTGCAAATTAAAAATAAATGTGTAAATAAATAAATAGTACTTTAAAATAAATACAGCTGAATTCAATTTAAAATGACTTAATACACACTAAAAAAAATTAAATGTCACAATTAAAAATAACTAAACAACAACAATAATAATAAAGCTACTGCTTTTCTTATAAATTTGAGTTATAATGCCACAACAAGACAAGGCATTTAGGGCAAAGGGACACTTCAACAGAAGAGACCAAAATGACCAGTCAAGCAAAGCAAAGCAAAGCAAAGCAAAGCAAAACAAAACAAAACAAAGCAGAAATAATAATTAAATTAAATTAAATTATTAAATTGAATTATTAAAATCCATTAAACTACAGTATTCCGATGATTATTAAAGGTCAGACTGTTTTTTGTCACACAATTTCTAAAACCTGACACTCAAACACCAGAACCACACACCAAATCTGCAAAACCAAACGCTAATTCTCAGCCTTTTCAATTTCATGAAACACTTTTTGCAAAACACAACACACAATTCTCTATGCAACACACAAAAATCTAACAGGAATTAATATTATGGCAAAGGTGTTTGCAAATGTTTGGTTTTGAGATGTGTTTGTGATATTTTGCATGCAGTGTTTCATTTTGCAAGAGATGTGAGGCATTTTGCATTTTGTGTGTAAAGTTTTTTTTTTTTTAAAGGCAGAGTTTTGAAAATGTGTGTAAGCAGTTAAGAAAATATACAACAAAATAACTGAAACTAACTCAAATTAAATTGGAAAAATTTCAAAACAATAATAAGTGTAATACTATGATACTACAATAACACTTTAATTGTATTTTTTTAAACAGTGTTTACCAGTAAATTCTGGTTGTAAATACTCACAGTAAAGGTTTCATTGTAAACTGGGTTATTTCCCATCTTGACTACTGTCTTCATCTTATAATCGTGGTATTTCTTTGGAAGCAAACAGACCTTTACATACCTGTTTGTTCAGAAAGAAACAATTTCTTATTAGGCCAACTGTATATGAGCCAAATACGTTACAGCAACCAATGTTCTGCTAACATTGTTCAATCTGTAATACACAGCAAACATGCACTCCATCAAAACAACTTACGGATGACATTTCTTCTTCATATCTCCAAACATCAGATTTTTGCAGGCTTTGACAGTTATCTCCAAACAGGACGTCCTGTTGTTGTAACCGAAGGCAACCTCTACTTCTCCGGTCACACTAGTGTTTTCAGAGATCCCACAATCCATTCCTGTGCTACTGTTGCTGTCCTGTACAAAACATGTTTTTGAATGAATTCCTATTTATTAACATTACACTTTTTTATGTTGATGTTCAAAGTCCTGAGAGAGAATTAATACACAATATCACAACTCATCCCCATGAGCCTGTAAGCGCTATCAAATATCTTTCTTTTGCAGAAAGTTATCTTGCAGAATTTCGCAGACCTTAGGTAGTTTGCTTCCTGAGAGATCTGCACTCATCAGTTATCTGATCAAACAGGATTAAATATCGTGTGAATACATACCCTCTGCTCATTGCTGTATGCGGATGTATATGAAGCGTCGTCATCTGTCAGGTAAAGAGTACTTGTTGAAGCATACTGCTCTGTGCCTCTGCTGTTGTGGGATAGATTGGGAAGACTTGGTGCTTTGCACAGCTGTGAGGAGACAAAATCAATCAGGACGTCACATTAATGTCAATTGTTTAGTCAATCTCATTCTTAGTTCAAATTAACCTTCAAACGTACACAGTAAAACAGTGATTCTCACAAAGGTTTGATTATTAGGGGGTCACAACAAACTCCCAGAGGGCCTCAAGATGACTTGAAATTATGTAAATTAAGACAAAATAACTGAAAGTTATGATAGTTCTTATTTCAATTCAGTTTTTGTCTTTGAAGAACCAGGATTTCCACAGTTTTTGAAAGTATTTGAGGAAGCCTCATTTTAGAAAACTTACAATTTAATGGCCATTTTTTTTATAATAAATATACATTTTTCTACTTTTGAAATATTGGTAACACTTCACAATAAGGTTTCGTTTATTGACAATAGTTAACATGAAATAACAAGCATTTATTAATTAATGTTTATTTTCAATTTTATTACTAGGTGTATCTTTTAATGTTATTTAATGAACCGGAGCATGAACTAACATTGTGTTAATTAACATTTATTGTAATAAATGTGCTGCTCATTTTTGGTTAAAGTCGTGGAAGTCGGGGGAAGTTGTGGCCTAATGGTTAGAGAGTCGGACTCATAACCCAAAGGTTGTGGGTTCGAGTCTCGTACCGGCAGGGATTGTAGGTGGGGGGAGTGAATGTACAGTGCTCTCTCCCACCTTCAATACCACGACTGAGGTGCCCTTGAGCAAGGCACCGAGCCCACCAACTGCTCCCCGGGCGCCGCAGCAGAAATGGCTGCCCACTGCTCCGGGTGTGTGTTCACGGTGTGTGTGTGTTCACTGCTGTGTGTGTGCACTTTGGATGGGATAAATGCAGAGCACTAATTCCGAGTATGGGTCACCATTCTTGGCCACATGTCATGTCACGTCACTTAATGTGAGCTAATGCATTAACTAATGTTAACAAATGTAAACGTAATGTTAATTAACAAACCTACGTTTAAAAAAGGTATTTTGCTGGGTACAAATTGTGAATAAAAAACGTGTCTAAAATTGCTTTAAAATCAGAACCACTGGAGAGTTCAAACAATAAAAACACTTCTAAGGCATTTTATTCTTATTAACCGCTAGAGCGCCAAAAGTTACATAGTGCTGCTTTAATATTCATTTAATAATGTACTAATACACTATTAAAATAAAAATGTGTATCAGTTAATATTAACTGACATGAGATAACACAAACTAACAAATGTTACTAACATTAACTACTAACATTAACAAAGATTAATGAATACTGTAACTATCAATGTGCAGCACATTTGTTAACGTTAGCTAAAGCATTCTTAAAATAAAAAAATGTTGAGAACCACTGGAGATTTCAAACACAGCAGGCAATGGTTACTAATTGTCATCTACCCACTTTTTTCAAGTCAAACCTGGTTGGCTGGAAAAACAAGGTGGATTTATCAAGAACAGTTTTGACTAGTGCAGTCAAATGATTAATCGCGATTAATCGCATCCAAAATAAAAGTTTTTGTTTACATAGTATATGTGTGTGTACTGTGTACATGTATTATGTCTATATAAATATACACACATACAGTATATATTTTGAAAATATTTACATTTAATATAAATATAAATATATTTAATATATAAACGTACAATTTTTCTTAAATATATACATACATGGGTGTGTATTTATATATACATAATAAATGTACACAGTACACACACATATACTATGTAAACAAAAACTTTTATTTTGGATGCGATTAATCGCGATTAATCGTTTGACAGCACTAGTTTTGACAGATAAATCGTGCAGTCTCAAATTTAGATCGTTTATAAAACAACAGCAATGAAGGACGACACCTTTTCCTCTTCCTTTGAAGTGAATTGGTCACGTCCCACATGGCATTGAATGGGAATTACAGGAAATGAACTGCAATACAAATACTTGTAGACAATACTGCATAGACCTACATTGGCTTTGTTGATGGCACTCTCTGATCGGCTCTTGTGTCTTGAGTTCTGCAGCAGTCCGTGATCCACGGTCAGCTGACCCGCTTCCACACTCAGATCATTCTGAGATTTGGAGAACTCTAGCATCAGGACAAGACAAAACATCGCGGATCCTGCTGCTGTAGACACTCTTGTGGCTATATGAGTTATTACAATGTTATTACAATCAACATAGAGATGGCTTGTTTTGTTCTCTTACTTTTTATGTGAGCACTGACAGACACCATCAGGTTCTCCACAGATTTAGTAAATGGCTTTGATTTTTTGAGGTCCTAGTTTAACACAAAGACACACAAACACATTATTAGGTGATGAAGAAATGCAAAGGAAAAAAAATCCATATTACTGTCTTCACCTGTTCTGTTAAATGAATCAATCTGTTATATGATGAGGCTTCATAAACAGGAGGAGGAGTTGGAGGCACGACTGCAATAAAGCTAAAACATAAAATAATAACCATAAAAACAGTTTGAAATCGTTGATTAAAAAGAGCATGAATTGTCATAAAGTAAATGTGATTATTATATTGATTATTATAACAAGGTCTATATTTGACGGTTTCCAACCTGAGACGTTGATAAGACTGTAATAGTTTGTCTCCGATGGTTTCATGACTGTTTTCTAAAACCAATACAGAAAGACAACATTCATGGTTACTTCCAAGTTAAGTTCAACACACAAACCATCAAGTGTGTGTGTGTGTGTGTGTGTGTGTGTGTGTGTGTGTGTGTGTGTGTGTTATATGTGTTATAAACATATCCCTATATTCTATCCCTATAGTAAAATTAGTATATTGTATGTAAATGTTATAACATAGGATGATTTTTATATATAACAACTATATGTCAACAATATACATTTTATTTATATATGCAATTTTATTAAAGCTACATATATGCACAAATCTGTATGTTTATATATATATATATATATATATATATGGTTTTGTAGTATGCATGTTTATCTTTTATATTTACTTATTATCATATATGACATTTATTTACTTATATAATGACTGGTTTAAGGATGGAGCTTCATATACATAAAATTTATATGTCCAAAATGTGTTAATTACACATACATAAACATATATATTTGTTTTGGCTAGGTATAGATGTTAATATATAAAATTGTTCTCATTTCTAATAGGTTTCATATATGCTTTTACTTTATATGACAATATATTTAATATATGAAAGTTTGATGTACATACATTACATATGTAGTATCAATGGATAGTAGACAGTGTAGACAATGGTCAATTATACAATTAACCATGATTATTGAAACATTTTGGCTGAGGAATGCAAGTGTAAAAATACAGTGAGCCGTGTAATAATATTTACAAATTTGGAAATGATTTAATTAATTTGGAAACAATTACCTAATGCAAAGAGACAAACCTCTGACATCCGGAAATTTCTTTGCTTGCTGTTCCAGAAACCATTCACCAGATTTGATCTTAAATTCCCTGGAAAGAAGTTATGAAAATGCATCTAATTTATGTCATTCATTCAAAGCTTTAAAGGGATCCTATTATGTTTTTTCACTTTTTCAACTTTAGTTAGTCTGTAATGCTGCTGTAAAAAGATCTGCAGAGTTAAAGCTCAAAGTCCACTTCAAAAGGAGATATTTTATTTAACAGAAATCACTTTTCAAAAACTACAACGAACGACTCGTTTGGACTACAACGCATATTTTCCGGGATTTGTGATATCATAAATATCGACGAATGGGACGAGACCTGGTTGAGCTGCACTAGAGAAGGCAACGAGTGTTATCACTATGTCGGAGACACGCTAGCTTTCCAAAGACAGACGAACTTAGAGTGGTTACAATCATCCGGGTTTAAATCGCGCTCAAATTGATTTGATATTGATGCAATATTTACACTGAAGCCAGCAGTCGTCTATGGTAAGGGCCGTGACATTTCCCGACCAGGCGCCGAGTGCTGCCAATCACAACACACACAATCCCAGCAAACCAATCACAGCACACTCTGGTCCAGCTACCCAATCACAGCACACACTGGCCCAGCTAACCAATCACAACACACACTGGCCCAGCTAACCAATCACAGCACACACTGGCCCAGCTAACCAATCACAACACACACTGGCCCAGCTAACCAATCACAGCACACACTGGCCCAGCTAACCAATCACAACACACACTGGCCCAGCTAACCAATCACA
>NW_015539890.1:679527-705982 GCF_001515605.1 Sinocyclocheilus anshuiensis | reverse complement strand
CCCAAAACAAAATCAAGACTTTGTAAAAGAGCATAATAGGACCCCTTTAAAGATTGTTTAATAATGTATTTCTCACAGATTTGAATATTTTAGTATAAATCCATGGGGTTTTGTCTTTACCTGTATGCATGACACATTGTGCACTTCCACTCCTGTGCAGACCAGACGACCCGACAGTGCTTACAGATGCGATGGCTGCACCCGCAGCACACTGAACCACAGTCCCAGAACTTTCCCAGAAGCCGCTGACAGCGTGCACATGATCTCTGACCATAGGGACGTGTGATGGCCTTGGCACCCTGTCGACAGATACCCTGAAGTTCTACCTTCAGCCTCCTAAAACAAATTAGTTTGAAATGTTATTTTAGATTTCATAGTACAAGGCATTTCTATTTTTTCTGCACACCGACAAAAAAATGTTCTAAAGAAGTTAGAAGTTCTAAAGAACCTGATTCTGTCTGCTTCAATGGTTCGAAGTGCTTTGTCTCTCTGAAGAACCTCCAGGACTCTTTCTCTCTCCAAAGCCTGGAATAACCCGAGATCCATAGTGCAGACGTGATTGTATATGATTTCCCAGTTTTTCTGTTCGAGTTTCATTTCCTCCACAGCTCAGTTCAGTTCGGAAGATGTCACTTTGCTCAGATTCTGAAAAATTGTTGAATGGTCAATATGTTGTAGTGTTTTTATTTGGCTTTTCGTTAACTAATAGTTTCAATAAATATGAAATAAAGTGTACAATTTGTCAAATTAATTTTATATAAATCAGATGCTTATAAGGCATGTTTTTGTCAGTTCCCCAGCTACTGAGTTGTGACGTTGGCAGGGTCGATTTGAAACATGGCAGATATCCCTGATAGCACACGTACGTCTATTTGACGTCTGCAAGACATATTTTTTAGAGTGTTCGCTCATCTGCAATACGTCTATGAGGTTTCCTATCAGATGTCAAATAGACGTATATTAGATATCTTTAAGATGTTTAGGATTGAGAATGTATGTAAAACTGACATCTTACAGACGTCTGTCAGATGTTTGTACACAGCAGATGCTTTCCAGATCAAGAGATCTTTAACAGACATCTTGCAGATGTACGTGTGCTATCTGCGATATAATAGGGTATAGATTAAATATAACATGCTGTACATACAACATATTGGTGGTGGATGAGGAGATTCATTTCTTTTGCTTTGTTTAGACTACTTCCATATCATGTTTGCGACCTGAATGTAGGGCTGGACAATAATTCAATATCAATATGTATCGTGATATAATTTTTTTTCAATAACGGTGATATGATTTTTCAACACATTTCCGATATTTTGATATACATTACCAGTGTTTCCCATACATTGGTTTATTTGTGGTGTTTGGCTTCATTGAATAAACATGAGCACTGCACATTTCAGAATCATAACACGGCGCGGGTGTTTTATATGAATGTATCTGAAGGGAACCGTCTTCAGAAAAGTTTCGATGACATTTTCATTTTTATCTGATAAAGTAGCATTCATGAGCGGAGCTGCTTTGATTACAGCCGTTACAAGGGAAACCGATGTTTCTGCCGCTCTCAAAGCGCCTCCTGTTGGCAGAGAATGAATTAGCATTTTCAATAATAAGCCCGTCTCCAGCAACATTTCCAGTTTTTGTTGTTGTTCAATTTTTTTTTCTGCACTTTTCATACCCTTTTTTTCTGGCTGAAGCACATTTTTTCAATCTATAAGAATAATCAGTCTACACTAGCAGTCAAAAGTTTTTGAACAGTAAGATTTGTTTTTTTTTTAAGAATTCTCTTCTGCTCACCAATGCATTTATTTGATCCAAAAGTACAGCAAAAACAGTAAAATTCTGAAATAGTTTTACTATTTAAAATTGCTTTCTATTTGAATAGATTTTAAAATGTAATTTATTCCTGTGATCATACATAGCTAAATTTTCAGCATCAGATCAAAAGTGATGATAAAGGCATTTATAATGTTACAAAAGATTTTTATTTCAGATAAATAGTGTTCATATCGATATTGGAATTATATCGTATTGACTGAAATTAAGAAATATATCGTGATATAAATATGGCCATATCGTCCAGCCCTACCTGAATGTGTGACATGTACTGATGAACGCTCAAGGTTTCTCGGCAGCTTTAGAGACGCCTGTAATACAATTAAGTTGACATACATTCATGCGTTTGTATGCCAATGTTGCCTTCACCTCTTCTAATAACTGAGAACGTCTGACCACATGATCCACCAAACCAAACCAATCCACATCATGAGCAAGCAGAGTAAGTCCAAAAGTAGTTAGACAGAGTGAAACCGAACGTATGATGTCTTTTTAACAGTGTTTTAATTTGTCACACGATTTAAAAATATATTCCTTGAAAATAAACTTCGGTTTGCACACACAGTCCACAAAAATAGCGCAGGTGGAATGCAAGAATGCATTCTGTGTGAATGTTTACCTCGGATGGACAAACTGAAGGTCGACTTAAATTAGTTCGTTTCAAGAAACAAAAGGGTTGTATTGAGTTCTAAAGCCACTTTTTGTAACATTATTCAATAATAATGTTAGGCTACACAATGTTTTGTAGCATAATTCAGTAATCTGCAACAATAATGTCTTGGGGTTTTCTCATCAAACATTGATTGAGATATTAATCATTATATCAAAACATGTAATTGCCCTAATATGTTTGCATCCCTAGTTAAAATGCATCAGAAACTATTACCATGCATAGTGCTACAAAACCAAATCATAAGCAGATTTTTTTATATAATCTCATTCTGACAATGTGTGAGGGACCTATAGCCACGGTGAAGCTGAGTCAACAGGCCTACATGGCATTCAGGAGAGTTTGGTAAATGTCTGCTGTCATTTCCCCCATTCTTCATGAGCTCATTTACGTGAACTGTCTCCGGTGGACTCATATCTGATGAGCTGCGCTTGTCATGCAATGATTGGGTTATGCGGGAGCCCACAATGTCTGGCCCTGACAGTTCTCTGCTAGGGGCTTTGCTGCAAGAGCCACTTCCAGAAAAAGTTTATTTAACAAATGCCACATGTATCTATTATATACGTAGCTGTGAGATGACAATCAGCTTCCCATAGATCAGATGTTTTCAGTCAGATGGCCTGCTTAACATTCAGTCTTTTTCTTTGAGACATGTATATGTTTGAATTGCAAAGCACTAGACACTTAACTAAACTGATCTGCAGTGACTGATTCAGTTCTTTCAGCTGAGCTACATGCATCATGAACTTAAAACCTCTCTCTAGCAGGGACATCACTAAACTTTGTGATTCAATACTCTATAGAGGGATTTTTCGTCAATATGCTAAAAAAAAATCTGTTATGCTGAAGAAAAAAGAATACACCTTTTTGTGCTACAATATTAGAATCAACTGAATAATCTTTTGAAAGCAGAATGACATTTTATCAAATTTTGGTTTTGAAGACATTTCATATTTCACAACTGTCTTTGAACACATTGACAGCCCTAAAAAAACATTTTAAGCCAGTATTGGTTAACAGCATTGACAATGTTTCTGTTAATAGGGCTTTTAAATGTTAAGAAACACAAGAACTAAAACAGCAACATTATTTACAACAGGTCTTGCAAATATAAAAGTTTAATGTACTTCTCTGAAACATGTTACACTTTGCTGTTAATAAACTTTACCCCATTCAAATTTGGCAGCTTTGATGACTGTATATTATAACAATTGCCACACTAATGTGTCGTTGTGATAAAATATTGCTTGAAGACTTACCTTCCAGCCAGTTTGATGTGATGTGATGTGAAGTGACAGCTCAGAGACCTGCAATCTCAACCCTATATAAAGAGAGAGTTGTTCATCATTCTCCACATCCTTCCTGTTCACATGATGATGACACACGTCTGTGAAACTGAAATAAACAAGAACAGCAGTATGTTCAGCTGAAGAGTGCTGTGCAAGGCCACAGAAGCAGTTTGATTCTCAAGCATCTTTAAACAGAAAGTTTTCAGTGTTTCATTTAGATTTTCTAACATGCTTTTTTTTCTTTAGCTTATAATGCATGTAATGTGAGTATATACACGTTAATCAGTATTTTGCAAAAGGTTTTTAAACATATTTTACAATGCAAAACGTTTTTGTTTGTTTTTAAATCATGAACATAAACGTAACAACCTGAACTAAACTTGTGATATCATAAGTGTCACACCCCATTGGACTTTTGTTGTGTTTTCTTCCCCATGTGCTTTGTGTGACCTAGTTTTCCCTCATGTTTGATTGTGTCATTTATTTCATGTGTGTGTCATTAATTATCTTCATTTGCCTCAGTATTTAAAGTGTAGTCTTTCCTGTTTTCTTCGTCCATTATTGATGTGATAGTGAATGTTTCCCTACATGTGTTCCTGCCTGTCCATCCTGGATTTACCCTTGTGTGGATTTATTAAAAGACTATTTGCATTTATCTTCATCTTCTTCGTGCATTTATATCACCGTAGTGTGACAGAATACCAGACTAAGAAAAAAGAAAGGAATGGAATGTGCGTCGAAATTCTCAATGCCATGACCTGGTAACGTTCACCCTGGGATTTACTCGTAATGCCGTCACGTCCTCATTTGACAATTCCGGAACGGGGCAAATTACCAACAACCTTTGGACCTCCCAGACACCACTGGACTGAACTGGAGGGAGGCCATGTTTCGTTGTCTAGAGAGCGTCCTACCTCGATCCAGAACATGACAGGTCCCAGAGCCCAGCCCACCATCACCCCGCTGCACAGAGCAAAAGCCAGAGCCCACCGATGACGGAGAGCCTGAGCCCGCCGCGACCAACGAGCCATCACCAAATGGAGCGACAGTGCTGAGGATCGCCCCGGAGCCAGAGCCTGTGACGTTAGACTAGGTGCGAGAGCCAGCTACAGAGCTCACCACAGGGGAGATCGCTATGGACAGCGAGAGCACGGAGGGAAGCTCTGCCCACTGCACCAAGGCTGAGGGTGAGCCGAGCTCAGTGGACTATGATTGGGATGTATATGCAGACATGCCCCCTCTTCTCCCACCTTCGTCTGAACTCTCTGCCTGCCCTGAACTCTCTATCTGCCCTGAACTATCTGCATGTGGGACAATGAACACGGAGGTCATCCCTCTTTCACTGGCACTCCCGGTGTTGGGAGTGGCCTTGTGGTGTGTGTGGGCAGCACACCACGTTCCTGAAATGACCACGGAGATCGTCCCCCTGTCACTGGCACTCCCGTTCCTGAGCCCCCTGAGCATCCTGAACTCCCGCCCAGCCTCCCTCTCCCACCACCTCTGCACCAGTCCTCACCATTGCCACTGCTGTCTCCTGACAGCCCCTCTGTTCACCCTCAGCCCACCATTTGTGCGGTGGGATCGCCACGGGTCTGCCAGTCTCCATCGGCGTCGTGGCTGGAGGATCCCTTGTCTCCGCCTCCAGCCTCTGAGTCCTGGACTCCGCCTCGGTCCTTCGACCCAGTGGCTCCACCATGGCTCCCTAGCTCCCTCCTCTCCGCTGTGGCCCGTCAGTCCACCAGCTCCGCCGGGCTCCCTCGTCCCTCCGGCTCCGCCTTGGTCTGTCGTCGACCATCCGCCGCATCGGGACTCCAGTCCTCCAGCTACACCTCGTCCCTCCATCCCTCTGGCTCTGTCAGGCTCCTCCTTCCCTCCGGCTCCACCTTGGTCCGCTGTCGCTCCGGCTCCACCACAGCCTTCCGGATCCCCGCCTCTGCCTCGGTTGCCTGAGCCATCTGCTCCGCCTTGGCCCTCCGGATCCTCCCCATCGCCTCGGCTCTCCATCGGCCCCCTGGAGCCATCAGCCCTTCCTCCACCATGGCTCCTCCCTCTGTTGGCTCCACCGTGGGCCGCCATAATGGCTGTGGCCTGGGTCCCGCCTGGCTCCTTCTGTTCCCTCCTGTCTTCTCCCTGGCTCCTCCCTCCATCGTCCTCCTCCCGGGTGTCCATCCTCCATCCGAACCTTCTCCAGTATTGTCTGCCTGCCTTCCTGCCAGCCCTTTGCCATCCCGTCACCATCCCACATCCACTCCTTTATCCTCCTCCTGAGTCTCCCTCCGTCCCTCCCTTTGATGTTCCTGCGGCGCGAGGTCGTGCCTTCTGGGAGGGAGGCGAATTGTCACACCCCATTTGACTTTTGTTGTGTTTTCTTCCCCCATGTGCTTTGTGTGACCTAGTTTTCCCTCATGTTTGATTGTGTTATTTAGTTCAGGTGTGTGTCATTAATTATCTTCATTTGCCTCAGTATTTAAAGTGTAGTCTTTCCTGTTTTCCCTCATCCGGTATTGATGTGATTGTGAATGTTTCCCTACGTGTGCTCCTGCCTGTCCATCCTGGATTTAA
This sequence comes from Sinocyclocheilus anshuiensis, assembly GCF_001515605.1. Taxonomy (NCBI): domain Eukaryota; kingdom Metazoa; phylum Chordata; class Actinopteri; order Cypriniformes; family Cyprinidae; genus Sinocyclocheilus; species Sinocyclocheilus anshuiensis. Next base: position 699,622 of record NW_015539890.1, on the reverse strand, counting down.
CCCTTGTATGAATTTATTAAAAGACTATTTGCATTTATCTTCATCTTCTTTGTGCGTTTATATCACCGTAGCGTGACAATAAGGAGGTAAAATTATATATTTTTTTTACCTTGAAACGGCCATGAAGGTCTGCAGGGGTCCTGATGTTTTTTTCAAAATTGTTTCCTGCTAGTTCAGACCACAAATAGCGTTTAAATATTAATATTTTAAAACAAAACCGCTTCACTGCTCACCTTGCTTAAAACACAGTACAAAACATTATATAAAATACTTTCAGCCTTTTATAGATTTCCTTCATCATGATTTTAAGATTGTTAAAAATACATGAATATAAATATATATTTTTATAAATATTAATAAAATATACAATACTGTTTAAATTTTGGATTGTTTAAAGTCTCATGTGCTCACCAAGGCTGCATTTTTCACAGACAGACAGACAGACAGAGATGAGCTGACTTGGTGCTCAAACTTCTTTATTATTTTAAGGTTGAAAACAGTTGTTGATTTTTGTTTTTCTTCAGGATTCTTTAATAGAAAATTCAAATGAACAGCATTTATTTGTCACTTTTGTCCATTTAAAAAAAAAAAACGTACTGACTTCCTACTTTTGAATGGTAGTGTATATATTTTACATTTTTATGATAAATATATAGGTCCAGACCAAAAAAAAAATCACAATGATCCAAACTATGTATATATCTGTATAAATTATAGTACACTTATTGAAGAGGATAATTTTGACAGTGACGCCTAATTGTATTAAACCACAACAAACTGCACGAACAAAATACATAACACAAATATTAAATATTTAACCAATATTCACCAAATACAGTGAGACAATACACGACATACATATGAGACAGTCTACAGTAAAATCTCATCTCTGCTTACACGTTATGAACTTTGAATAACAAAAGTAGCATACAAATGTAATAAAGAATGTTGATGCATATTTATTGATATCAAAATTGACCTGAGAGAGTGAATCCATTTAATCTCCAGAAAAAAGATGCAGTGACATAAGTTTTGCTTTTGTTGTCTGATGCAATTCTGCATTCTGGCCTGAAGGGGCAGTACAAACCACTATTATACATGAGTAAATAAATCATGAATTGGCTGTGCATGCTACAGACTGCTGGAAACAGCATTTGTTTATTTTGTTGTAATACAATATAATAAAACAATGTATAGCAAGTAACACTTTCAAAGTGATTCCTGTGGAAAATGTAGCTTTCCTGTTGTTTGCACAAAAGCTCTCTATACGGTTTCATTTGAGTATACTCTTTCTTTTTGGAACAGGCTGAATGCTGGACCCACAGTCCAACCACAGTTAAATCACTAACATGTGTGCTGCAAAACAGTCTTTTTTGTTTTTTTTTGGAAAAACTGAATTTTTGTTTCTCTAGGATTGCTCGGCCAGTTTCTGCTACAGTTGGTACTTCCCCAGATATAAATAGATTGCCTCTGAGAATAAAGAATCAGAATAAAGCAGAGATCATAAAACGCTTTTATTTTCCCATTTTAGGAGTTCAAAGACTCTCTGGATGAACTAGTATCTTTGTTTCAGAGTCTGGTAAGGCTCAGCTGGGTTTCAATGGAGAATAGATCCATTCCATTCTGAATGTGCCGTTCGTGGCCTGCAGACGCAGTGAAATGAGGTCTAAGTTCATAAGCGTTTCTAGAAAGTTTTGAGTGTGGTTTTGAGTTGTAATGTTTCAGCAACAGATATTCGGTCATGGTAAAAACTCAAGCCCGTCAGAAGCTCAACGTCTCTGATTCGTGTCACGTGAAACTGAACCCAATCCTGGAGCCATGAGTAGTCTGAGCCATTCTGGAGAAATAAATGATAGAACAAAACAGGGTGTGTAAAAAATAGATGCATAATGAGATATGAGAGAGAAACACAACTATTCCTTTTTTTAATAAACATATTTGATTAATCTCATGAAATCTTTCCATAACTTATTCCATATTATGCTTGCCCTTGTGAAAAAGTACTTACTTTTAAGAGTACTTAAGGAAATAATATACTTTAAGTGTGAACTGAATGTAATGTTTTCAGCCACTTTAAATCTACATTCAATTCAATTAGTTGAAATTTTCGACCTATTCAGGACTTAAGTACAGCTTTATATGTAATTTCATATTTAGTTCTATCGTCTTTGAAATATGGTTGAAATGTACTGCCAAATGTTTGTTGTTTAACTAGTTTCATTTTGTTTGTTTTTTTACTTAAGTGGTTAACAAGTTACCTAACAAGCAAGTTACTCAGCTACTTCTTTTGTACAATCTTATGGTTGCTGTGGTTCAGATCATGAATGGCCGATCACATACATGACATGTTTCCAGACTATCGGCTCGATGAGGAAGAACGAAAGACACAGCATCTAGAGGACCGTCACACTGTCGGATGGGAAGGGACGAGTTCTTACAACTTGTAAGAATCACAAAGAAATGTGTCGGGATGGGAGCCCCGTTCCTGAAAGCAGAAGAGTTCAGTCTAATGCATTGTTAAATACATTTTTGGCATTATTTGGCCACTAGTGGGCAGTATGTGAACTACCAATAGGTCTAGTCGTAAATGATGCATTTGGCCTAATAAAATTATTATTTTTTCTCTCATATACTGTAGTCAGATGTTAGACTTATGCATGAAGTCTGGACCACTTTGCATCTTGTTCTTGTCATCTTAGACAGGAAAACACCATCTGACCAACATGTAAAGTGACCAACCACAGTTTATTTTGATTTTAAAGTGGAATTTAAGGAAAATTAAATCTGAAATGGATTAAAGGGGTCATATGATGCGATTTAAAGTTTTCCTTTCTCTTTGGAGTGTTACAAGCTGATTGTGCATAGATAAGATCCCTGAAGTTGCAAAGACTAAAGTCTCAAAACCAAAGAGATATTCTTTATCAAAGATAAGACTCTGCCACGCCCCACTAAAACGGCTCGTTCTAACACGCCCCCACATATCTACCTCACTATGTGGAAATATTTGCGTAATGCCGCCCAAATGTTCACGCAAAGAAAGAAGGCGTGGTTTCAGTAACCGCAGTTAGTGTTGAAGCAGCCGTGTCAGGGAGACGCTGTGTGTTTCTAGGCGACATATTCTGTTACACCAAATACACAAAATAATGATCTTTAAAAAAGCATCATATGACCCCTTTAATAGTAAAGTGTTTTTTAACAAATTAAAGGTATATTCCACCCCAAAATGAAAATATTGTCAACGGGTTTGGAACGACATGGGGGTAAGTGATCAATGACAAAATTTTAATTTTGGGGTGGAGTATCCCTTTAATACTTTTATTCAGCAAGGATGCATTAAATTGATCAAAAGTGACAGACCTTTGTAATGTTACAAAAACAATTTTTTTCAGGATAAATATTCTTTTGAACTTTCTATTCGTCAAAGGATCACGCAAAAATATTAAGCAAGTGTCTTCTACTGTGATAATAGTAATAAATATTTCTTGAGCAGCAAATCAGCATATTACAATGATTTCTGAAGGAGCATGTTACACTGAAGACCGGATATTATATATGGACTGGAATATTTTCAAAAAGAAACTGGTCAGTGATATAAAAAAAGATCTTTCACACACTGGTTCATTTTGCAAACTTACGGGGTTCCCTTGTTCAAAAAGTCATAGTTCCCATCAAAGTCGTTGTCAAATATTGGTCCGCTCACAACATTGACTCCATTCAGCTTTTGTGAATACTTCAGCAGCAGAAAATTGTGAAAGTGATTCCAGATATCTGTCACAAAGACATTAGACACGAACAACAGTGACAGAACAGACACAGCAGGGTTATTACCAATATATTACTAATATAAACATTTACTTACTTAAAATATATCAAGTTTTATGTTAGCATTTTATGTGCCAAGGCAACACCTCATTTTTATTTAAAGTTAACATATTAAAATAACTAAAATTAAATAAACTAAATCTTAATACAAACTATTTAGACATTTAAAAAAGACATTAAAATGCCAATAACACAAATGACTACAAGTCTAACCAAAATTAAAATGAAAACAGAAAATTTAACAAACTCTTTAGTTGAATGGTACTAAAATAACACTGAGACTCACAGTACAGGAGAAGTTTATGTAACATGATAACATCAAATGATATGTAAAACAGTGAAAACAACGTTCGAGACATAATCACAATGTTAGTGCAGAGTGCTGTCCATTATTCTGTTTATGCATAATTACTATACTTAAAAGTTGCATCTTGCGGAAGTTAAAAACATCAAGATTATTAAGGTGACTGAAACCAAACAAGTTGTTGCAAAAAGGATCCTAATGAACAATGCTGTTTTGGATTCTTATGAATAATAGGTCTATGATAAATGCATAAACAATATACTTGTGTAATCAACCGATAACAGATAAATGTGTTATGAAATGCTGGTGCACCCAAAGTACAAACCACACATTTTCAGATTATCCCTCTGTAGATGCACTAAAACACAGATTGATTTAATGGAATGCAGATAGTTAATGTTCTACATGCACGTCATGTTGGTGGAGTTAGTTTGGGAAATGAAAGGAGTCATTTTCACTTTGATCTAAATACAATACAGAGTGAAGAAAGTGTTTACCATACACAGGTGTTGCAATTACCACTGATGAGTCTCTGAGGTTAAAGCAAAACATCAGTTAATTTGGTTCACAGACAAATGACTCAATACTGTGTTTTAATACAGCAGATCTGCCTTCATTATGACTTGTGAGGATCACCTGGTGTAAAGCTTTTTAATTGATTCCTGGAATTGTTGAGATGGGTTTTCGGAGTATAACAATTTAACAGGAACATTTCCAAGGTGGGTCTGCAATAATGCCATAATGTGCATCCAAAATCATTAAAAATAGAATGCTGCTCTATAACACCTTTGTATTTTTGTTATTTATGCAGTTTGTTCTGTGATTTCTGAATTCCCCTAAAGCTTTGTCGCATTCAGTGTAGACAAACAGTTGTTGGTCCCCATTGACTTCCATAGTAGGGGAGAAAAAAATACTATAAAAGTCAATGGCTACCAGAAACTGTTTGGTTACCAGCATTCTTCAAAATATATATTTTTTGTCTTCGACAGAAGAAAAAAACTCATACAGGTTTGGAACAACTTGAGGCCGAGTAACCGATGACAATTTTAATTTTTGGGTGAATTATCCCTTTAACCCCTTAACTGTTACCCCCCATTTTTTAAAATAGGCATGAAAGTGCACTATCCAAACTTAGTAATTTATTAACACTTTGGAATACAGACCTAAGGTTGGTCTATTTTTAAAGAAGAAAGTCAGCAGATTATTGCAAAAGAGGATTTTTTTTTTTCAAAAAATTAAAGTATCAAAAAGTTATAGAAGTTTAAATGTACTGTAAATAAAATTCACTATATTAACTTTATTGTATTTTATTTATTATAAATATTTTACTTTTTTTTAATGCATTTTTCTGTCACAAATGTCTAGATTTCTCTGTCAATATTACTTCTATCTCAAAATAGAATTCTATCCACCAAATATGGAATCCTGAGACTCAGACCTTTCCAATTATATGTTTTTTGTCAAGATTATAAAAAGGTTTGATTCTAAAAGACCATAATGCATTTTGTAATATGACACTTGACACTGCCCACTAAGGGGGAGGAGACCACCACAAGATTTTAAAGTACCATTTCTAAGGTAACGCAATGTCCGATTTCAAAATGGGTTTCACAGGATGAATCTTGGGCTTCTAAGCTTTCAAATTATATATACTTTATGATGATTAATAAAAGATTTGATAGAGAAAAAGGACAACAACAAAAAAGAGTGCCAAGCGTCCCACAGGTGGGACGGTGACAGTTATTTAAAGTGCCCCTATTATGGATTTTTGAAAATTTCCTTTCATGCAGTGTGTAACACAGCTCTGAGTGATTGAAAACATCCTGCAAAGTTTTAAATCTGAAAGTGCACCGTGTATAAAGTTATTGTTTCTCAAAAGAAAGAGTCAACTCTGAATCATTGAAACGAGTCGTTTTTAAAACGAATCCCAAGCCGTTTTATCATGTTGACGTCAACATGAAACATTAGCATATCGCCCACCCACTTGTTGGTCTTTTTGCGTTGGTCTGATTGAAAATGCAAATTGCAAATTCATTCTTTGCCACCGCTTTTGGAGCGGTAAAATAGCTGTTTCCCTGGTAACGCTGTATACAAAGCAGCACTGCGCTCACAAACGCTGCTTTATCAGGCATTACAGGCATGATGCAGTGAAAATGAGACCAATCGGACCAATCACAGCAGATTAGAGTCACGCAAAGGAGGGGTTTGGAAAAACGAATCATTGAGCGAATCGTTTGGGAGTCGTTGAGCAAGTAAGGTAAAAATAAATGCATATTATAAGACAATGAAAGCGTTTTTTTGACATTGCATGCATGTCAGCCTGTTGTTGGGGACTCCCAAAACCGAAATATGAACCTTTCATTACCCATAATAGGGGCACTTTAAAGACATGTCAAATATGAAATATCCCTGAAATGCCAATTTTATGTTTGTCTACAGGCCCATATAAACACAAAACAGCATGTCTGTCATCTCTGTCTCTGTTCTCTCATCAAGTCCATTTTTGGTCTCACTCTGATAACAGAGCCATGAAAGTACGCTGAGAAACCTGCAGTTCTTTGTGTGCTCTGTTGAGCATTCCTAGGTGTTTTTTGGCAGGTCAAGCGTTCCTGCGGGACTCTTTCTTTGATTTTGGTATAAATGCTTGCTGGCCTCAATTCAGCTGTGATCAACTGATTCAAATTATAGGGCAGCTTTAACTTGAGAACATTTACCTTTTCAGGGAGTGTTGCATATCTTTAATAAATTAGAGCACAGTTTTCTCATATATAGTCTCATTGATTTTGAAAGTGTTTTAGTAGTTTAGTAGGACAACACTCACTCTGTAGATCTGTAGAGTGACACAGCACTGTAGATCAAGGTTCACACCCATGTCTATGCAAACACTTGCAAAACAGATTTAATTCTCATGCAATGTAGGAACTTTGAGTGAGAAAAACATTCTACTTGCTTAAAGTCAGGCGAGTCCAAACTCGGTCCTGGAGGGCCCCTGTCCTGCAGAGTTTAGCTCCAACTTGCCTCAACACACCTGCCTGGAAGTTTCTAGTATGCCTAGTAAGATCTTGATTAGCTGGTTCAGGTGTGTTTGATTAGGATTGGAGCTGAACTCTGCTGGACAGTAGCCCTCCACAGGTTTGGACACCCCTTTAAAGTGAATGTTTATCATCAGTATAAATATTCATGGGTGCCATTATGTTGGGCAAAGTCATTTGTTATGTTAAGGATTTCTGCATTACTTTTTTCTGACTTCTAGTGTCAATGTATTACACTTTTCCAAACAGAAAGTTGTAAATTCGGACTTTATAAGCTGGAATGCAGAATTACAGCCTTTTAATAAAAACAGGCAACATGTCTACTGGCATGTGGAACCCATTCTGAATACAAAGTTCAGTTTTTTTATTGATGATTATTGACAATGGCACTCCAGACCCATGTTTTTTTTTGCTATTGTTGACATCAAAGGTTGTGCGTCTAATTGAACTGTACGTTTTTTTTTTTGCACAGATATAACAAATAAATCATAAAGACCATAATGTTTCCTAGCACTTCATGCTTGAATCCCTAATAAAATCTACATTTTAACCAACCTCAGAGCTAATTATGCGTAGATTCTTGATTCCAGCATGCCATTAACTTTCCATTTACTTTCCAACTATACAAGTAAACAGCAAATCTTTTGGAAATATTCGTATTGGCAGTCAGAAGAAAGACATCATGCAGTTCTTGCCAGAACAAACATGCAAATTGCAAGCGTACATGACATGACACAATAAATCACAAAAAGTGCAAAAAAAGAAAGAGATCCCAGTTGTCAGGTTTTGTCTCCCTGCAGTCTGTGTAATGTTATAAGCTGAATGTAAAACACGGCTTACCTTTGAAAGCAGGAAACATGGGCACCATGTTGCTTGTAATTAAGGAGTCTGGCTCAGTTCCTGTAGGACTGACGTCTGAGGGAGAAAGAAAGCATTTAGAGTCCTGTCATACAAAACACTACAGACATAGCAGAGTAAACACAACTCTTTTATTACACAGATCTATGGATACACTGACTGGCCAAACTGCAGAATTGAGTGGTTAAAGCTTTGTGTATAATGACCACTAAACTGTACAATGCTGTTCAAAAATTCTTTTATTTAGCAAGGTTGCATTAAATTGATCAAAAGTGACAGTAAAGACTTTTATATTGTTACAAAAGATTTATATACAAATAGTGTTGTTCAGTTGAACTTTTTATTCATCAAAAAATCTTGAATAATACGTATTCCACAAAAATATGAAGCAGCAGCTCAACTGTTTTCAACATTGATAATACAAAAAAAATAAATAAAATACAGTATATATATATATATATATATATATATTAAGATATAAAGCACATTTCAAATTGTAATAACATTTCACAATATTTCGGTTTATACTGCATTTTCGATCAAATAATTGCAGCCTTGGTGAGCATAAGAGTCTTGTTTTAAAAACATGAAAAAATTTGACCAACCTCAAACTTATATATCTCCCAGTTGTTAATGGCAACATACCATATTTGCTTACTATATTATAAGCAACTGTGGGCTTGTTTTTCAATTAAATCGCTTATAAATATTTGTATTTATGGGTTTATTTCCAGAATTTAGCATATCATGTACTTCACTCAAATTAAATAAAAAAAAACATTTATTAGCTAATATCACTTATAGCTCTAATCGAACTCTGGGACCTTTTCCCATAAGTAAAAGAGGTCAGAAAGTCAAATGAATAGTGAGTTTTGTGTAAAGGTCTTAACGTAAATACAGATATCCTGTTGCACTCACTGGGTGGATGCAGGAGGCCAAAGGTCAGAGTGGAATTGTTCTTATAGAATGAGCAGGACTGTCTCGCACTGGCCTGTACACGCACATCTGCACGGACACATGTGTCTGCTGAGGGCTGGATGCTCACCTTTGTTTGAAAAAGAGAAGAAAGAAAATCAATGATCAGAGGAAACAGTGCTTAGTGTTTAAAACACTCATCAAGTGCATGATAGAATTCCTGTTGGACACATTACAAGCAAAACATTCTCAGCGTTTGCCACTTAACAGAGATTTCCTACAGTAATCTAAGAGCTTTGAGAGAAAGGCCAGTTTGCTTTTTATGAAACACATCTCTAATCTTGACTTAATAGTACTTAAAATACATGCTTCACAATCTGACTTTTAAACACTCTGTATGGGATGATTTGATAGTCATGATAGTGAAGTCATGATGTTTAGTTCTTGAAGTTACTACCACGCAAAACAAAAAACAAGATCAGGCCTGAAGCCTGAAAAACTCCAGCTGTGGTCACATGCGTCATTTCACAGCCTCAGGTTGTGGCTTGTAGTTGTTTTATGTATAAAGAAAATTAGAGAATACAGATGATTTCATTTAGTTCACATAAAAAAAAGATTCTAACATTATCTACTCATGTGAATGAGCACCGATTTGCCTCAGATTTCAGGTGTTTGTCTGCGATCTCTATTAAATGTTGGAGTGCGGAAAATCAGGGCTAACGTCGTGTAATGTGTGGCCGTCATAAGAGATACCCACAACTTACATACAAAAACATAAATGCCCACAAAATACATTTTTATCCATCTTAACCCCTGGACAGAAATATCGCAGACACTGGAAAGTCAAGTACAGTACTAGTTCTAGTGCACATGTGTTGACTAGCTGTTTGCAAACAAGTATACAAAGATTATGTATTTGATTGTGGGAAAAAAAAACATACAGTATACTTTGGGCTTAAGAGTTTGGGTCAAAACTGAAGTATGCTTTCAGTATTCTTTCACCTTCATCATATGGTGACGCATCTCAAATCTTCCTTTTATGTCTAAAATTTTAGAAAAATGTACATTAACTGACAGTCACCACCGATAAGCTACTACTAAATATTGCAGAAACTTAATTTGCTGTAAAGTTGCTTTGCAATGATTTGTATCGTGAAAAGCGCTGTACAAATAAACTTGAATTGAATTGAATATGGAAAAGAGTGACTAGTATATACTTCAAAAACTCATTTTTTTGTATCAGAATTTTCTTTTTTGGATGAACTATCACTTTAAGTTAATTGACAAAAAATTACAGTAACAATCAAAACACACTGCATGGAGCCGAGAAAACGCTTGATGAGCAACTGCAGCTTGTCACTGTCTCGTTGTGTCGAGTGTTAGCGAGTGTGATGATGATGCTAGAGACTGTGATTTACTCTGCGGTTGGCCCACAAAATGAGCAGCCCATGCTGAAGGGTGGAGAGTGTGGCCGTCTGTCATATTTCCTGACCTCACTGAGCATCACCATTAAATCCTCTGCACACGTACGTACACCTTCCTGTTTGAACCGTCATTACAAATTTAGTTTGTGAAAAAGAAGTGTGTTTAATTGCACTTAATCTCATCTAATTTCACCAGTGGTTACTCACCCTTGTGAAAAAGAAGTGCACTTAATTATATTGATTATGCACTTTTAGTGTATGTCAAATCATAAGTGTATTTTTTAAATTGTACTTTTAAAAATGTAAAGGCCACTTAAAGAGATAGTTCACCCAAAAATGAAAATTCTGTCACTAATTACTCACCCTCATGTCGTTCCAAATCCATAAGACCTTCGTTCATCTCCGGAAAACAAATTAAGATATTTTTGATGAAATCTGAGAGCTTTCTGCATAGACAGCAAGGGTCCAAACATGATCAAGGCACAGCAATGTAGCAAGGAGAGCGTTAAAACAATCCATGTGACATCAGTGATTCAACTGTAATTTTACAAAGCTACGAGAATTCCTTACATGATCAAGCTCCAGAAACGTAGCAAGAGTATCACATACTTAAACAACATATGCAACGTATGTACGCGGATACGCTGTTTACGTTGTTTACACTTTGATCTGAATGTAAACAACATATCCGCGTACATACGTTGCATAGCCCTACATTGTTTACACATGTGATACTCTCCAAAATGGCGCTATAGGGTGACGCGGAGGAGGCGAATTGTTGAATAAATTATGTTATTATTGTTTTCTTTGCGCACAAAAAGTATTCTCGTAGCTTCATAAAATTACGGTTGAACCCCTGATGTCATGGATTATTTTACCGATGTCCTTGCTACGTTTCTGAGCCTTAATCGTGTAAGGACACTTGCTGTCTATGGGAGGGTCAGAAAGCTCTCGGATTTCATTCAAAATATCTTAATTTGTGTTCCGAAGATGAACAAAGGTCTTACGGTTTGGAACAACATGAGGGTGAGTAATTAGTGACAGAATTTTCATTTTTGGGTGAACTATCCCTTTAAGTACACTTACTGTGCAGAGAGAACACTTTTATGACTTTTTCTTAACACACTTTAGTACACTTTTAAAAAGATAAAGGTTTTACCAAAGTACATTTTAAATCATTATGTTTTAATAATCGTACTGACTAACATACTAAAGTACATGTAAGGTACTTGATTAGAATTTAAACTGTAGTGTGTTATTCAATCCGAGTTAATATATTTGAAATGTACTAAACTGCAAATTCATCATTACAGATGTATACAAAAGTATTTAAATGTATTGCATACAAATTTCAACAGAATTTAAATTCAAGTATATTTTAGTTTACCATAAATGCTTGTCAGTACATTCGGCAACATGTTAACTATGAAATAGTATTCAAATTATGAAAAAAGACGTAGGCTACTCAGAAAAGCATTCTAAATTTCAGTTAATTGATTTCATATACATTTAAACTATAATATATATTCATGTATCAATTAAAAGCAATTAAGTATGTAAAAACATTACATCCATTTGCACTTAAGCATATTATTTCTATAATATACAGTAGTAATACTTTTTAGAAGTATGCTGAAGTGTACACGTTTTTCACAAATGATTTTTCAAGTTCTGTAATAATTTAAAAGGGGTGTAGCTCATTTAATTCTCACAGGATATCTTCAAAAATAATCACAGGAAAATATCAAATGAAAACCCCTGCAGTGCAACATTGTAACAGCTTAAAATGAGCTATTGTTTTAGAGGTCTCGTCCACAATAAACTCCACTTTAAAGACCCCATGATATCACAGTCAGTCATAAATGTTAGTATTTAGATCATAATCATGCTAGTGTACTTCTAATAAAAATAATAATAAAATGACATTTTAGCAGATGTATCTGTTCGCATTTAAAAATTACAGTCTCTTTTTGGAGGATGCTCTACATGACTCTTGTACGACTCGTCAACATGACTCATTTTGACTCGAATAATTAAATGCTCTCTAGAAAAAGAATGTTACTCCCTAATTATAGATTCCACCTTTAACTAGCAATATGAGTAGGAATGTGCTCACAAAGAAAAAATAGAGGTGCTTATCAAGTAATTTCATGGGGTCTTAAGACTAGTCTTACCGTTGCATTCAAAGAGTATGAGACCCAAAGGGGCATCAGGATGTTTCTGCTGTATCCGCTGATGTACGCAGTGTGGTGAAGTATACAGTAATCCGACTGCTCCTGAAGAACACGTGGGATTCCGTAAGGCAGATGAACAGGCTTCACGTTAGAGTCTATAAAAAGATTAATAAAGAAAGATTGACCTGAAAAGTTTCAAACACAGTGTTTTCTAACACAATATCAATGTGAACTATTCCTGACAAACAGTTTACTCACTTGGGTTTGAGTTGATGAGATGCTGGTTCAAACGGTTCACCTGAAAAAGTTTGGGGAAATGGATTTTAGCAAATGGCTGCAATATAACAAAGAGTGAAAAATTTAAGGGGGTCTGAATACTTTCCGTACCCACTGTATATATGTTTTCGTTAAAATAAGCAAAAAAACATGAAACAAGAATTGCTGAATTTTTTTTTTTACAAATTTTAAATAAAATTGTAATACATAAAAAATAAGTTTGGGGTCAGTAAGATTCTTTAATGTTTTTGAAAAATAGCTCTTATGTATTTGTCTTTTTATGTTTTATGTATTTATTTGAACAAACATGCTGTAAAAACAGTACTATTCTGAAATACTATTATAATTTTTTTTTTTAATAGATTTAAATTTGTAATTTATTCCTGTGATGCAAAGCTGAACTTTCAGCAGTCATTACTCCAGTAAAATACTTTTTCGGGATTCTTTGATGAATAAAAAGTTCAAAAGAAAAGGAAAGCAAATGCAAAAGCTTTTCTTATATTTCATGTTTGATCAATTGCAATTTAAAAATGTAGGTGAAGCTGGATCACGAATGATTTGCGCGAACATAGACGCATTTATGTAGATCAAGGGCGCATTCCCTTCAAAAACAAACAATCCACTGCGTCTTCAGCGGCTGAGATGTCGGGAGTAAATGACAACTGCTATGTTCATTATTACATCCAACAACAGAACACCTCAATCGCTTAGGAGTCATTCTTGTCTACAACTGCTCCAGCGGTGAAACAATGGCGGACTGATGACAGCTCACTCAGGGCGGGTCTGAGGTAAGACGCCAGTCCAGTCTGTGCTGAAACGCTACTGTCAATCAAACTATCGTGTTAGGGCCCTGTTTTTGTGACGTCACACAGACAGGCATCTGAGATCGGCTCGATTTGAGAAAGGGGTAAAGATTTATTAGATTAACAAAAAACCACTGGGTGGATTTTTATCATTTTAGGGTGGTTGTGTACACACACTGCCAACACACATTTCAGTTCAAACAACTTGTAAAATTGCATGTAGCATTATATGACCCCTTTAATGCATCCTTGCAGAATAAAATATTGCTTTCTTAAAAACAATTTACTGACCCCAGTACAGCATGTATACTGTGTATATTTATACTAGAGACAATAAATAATTTGTAAATGTTAAGCACAAATGGCTTGACTCCCCTTTCAAAAACTCAAAAAATGTGATTGTGACAAACCACAGGAAAAAAATAAAGAAATCCAGACAACACCACAAAGCCAAAAATGAATATGTGTTGTGGATTATCATAGAGACACACAAACAACAAACATAACTCAAAGAAATTCCTTGGAGCTACGGACTATAATCCATTCTGCAACATTAACTGCAAGACCAATGCTAAAGGGCAAAAAAGCCTGAAAACATGCAGCTACTTTCCTTTGAACCATGTTTGAATGACATTCTGAAACTCTATCCACTTGTTTTTCAGAATTGTAATATGGAAATAGTAATATAATTGGCTTTCCAAGACTTTCAAACATGCAGTTCTGGTTGCACTGCAACTGAATATCATTTGTATAGTGACAGGCTTCACCACATTTTAGGTTTAAATCCCCTGTTACAAACACAAAGCAACAATAGCAAGGAAAAACTCCTCAAGAGTAAGGAGGAAACCTTGGGTGGAACCACGAGGAAATTCATCCTGTTCTCAAGAGTGAGTCATCTAATAACAGCCAGTTCAAAGACGCACCGGATTACACCATAGAACACGGCAGACATCTGATTTAAAACTTAAGCTTGGCCTTTGAAGGGAACTAGTCTTGGCTCATAACAAGTCAAATAAAGCATGCTAAAAAATGTCCTTAAAATCAGGCATAGCAATCTATTTGTAATATTATGACCTGCATTTATCCATCAACATGCAAAATTACATACATTGCACACCTCATAAGAAAAGGTCTGGGGCAGTACCTTATTGTACATTTGTACCTTATTTACCCTTGAATGGTACATATTAGTATGTTAAATGTACATGTAGTACTTTAAAAGTACATATTACTACCTTTCGAACTGTACATGGTGAAAAGGGAAAATACAATTGCATAAACAGAAATCCAGACTACACTAAACAGCATGAGATCATGAAACCAACAAAATTTTACTATTTTCTTCTACTTTGTGTAGTTTTGTTCATGGTATTTGAGAACAAGGGCATGTCGAGTAATCTGTCCCTGTTGGCATCTGTGCTAATTTGACTCAATCTTAAGCGACAGATGGATTTGTATCAAACTACAAATCATTACATATGGACTCATGGGTCACTTTTTAAAGAGTACCACTTTAACCGCCTTTTTCATTTTCAATTAATAATACTGTCATGATGACATATATGGTGGGGTATGGTTTTCAATTTAAACAGCTCCAATAATTTTATTTACTATTTAGACATTTCTGAGTACCTATGTGTTCAGCCTCCTCGTGTGAAGACCTACGAGTGTAAAGACCTGCGACTTTTTCCTGCGCGACTTTAACCGAGCAACAAAACCGGCAACGCACTTCAGTATTTCTTTCCTATTTTTCCTTTCTATCCTCTCTTTTCCACCTCGATCATGTGATTTCAATACATTGTCTCACAACAACGCTCTAACATCAAACGCAAACGGCAACGCAATCTTGCTCACCTGCGTTCTATCTGCACCTCTTCTTCTATAGCTCTCTCTTTCTCTGTGGGTCTCTGGAATTGTCAGTCTGCTGTCAACAAAGCAGATCTTATTCCCGCTATTGCTTCCCAAATGGCACTTAGCATATTGGGCTTGACTGAGACCTGGATCCGTCCAGAAGACTTAGCAACCCCTGCTGTTCTCTCTAACAACTTCTCTTTCTCTCACACCCCCCGTCAGGTTGGGAGGGGTGGAGGTACTGGTCTTCTCATTTCTAACAATTGTAAATACTCAACCCACACTCCCCTATGCAATAATAACTCATTTGAATCTCATGCGATTACTGTACCAGCTCCAGTAAAACTCCCATGTTGTAGTCATTTATCATCCTCCTGGGCAATTGGGCACCTTCCTAGAGGAGCTGGATGGGCTGCTGTCCTTATTTCCCGAGGATGGCAGTCCACTTATATCTTTGGCGACTTCAATATTTATTTGGACAAGCCTTATGCTGCAGATTTCCATTCACTCCTAGCTTCGGTTGACTTCAAACGTCTTACCCCCACAAGCACTCACAAATCTGGCAACCAACTTGACTTAATTTATACACGCAATTGTGTTGCAGACAACATTTTGGTAAAATTCCTACACACCTCTGACCACTACTTCATAACATTTAACCTACATCTTGCTACCTGTGAGCCACCAACCCCTCTACCAGTTACCTTTAGACAAAACCTCCGTTCCCTTTCACCCTCATATCTTTCCTCTGTAGTCTCTTCCTCTCTTCCCTAACCTACCCATTTCTCATCTCTGGATGTGAACACAGCAACTGACACTTTATGCTCCACTTTAACTTCTTGTCTAGACAATATAGGCCTATGTCCTCTCTCCTCCAGGCCAGCACGAGCTGCCCCTTCTAACCCCTGGTTATCCGATGTTCTTTGTGAGCATCGGTCCAAACTCAGGGCAGCAGAGATAAAACGGCGCAAATCAAAAGATCCATCAGACCTGAGTATGTATCATTCTTTGCTTTCATCTTTCTCTGCTGAAGTCCATACTGCCAAGTCTTCATATTCTCACAACAAGATCAACAGCGCTTCTGACACATGTAATCTCTTCAAAACATTCAAATCTCTCCTCTGTCCCCCTCCACCACCTCCTTAACAGCCGATGACTTTGCCACATTCTTCGCAAACAAAACTAGAACAATCAGAAGCCAGTTCTTAGCTCCACACACACAGGAACTCAAACCAACCACATCTACTGCTAAAACTCCCATCTTCTCATTCTGTCCCCTCACTGAGGCAGAAGTATCCAAACTTCTCTCCAGCCATCCAACAACATGCCCTCTAGACCCAATCCCATCACACCTTCTCCAAGCAATCTCCCCTACACTCTTACCAGCACTCAGACACATCATTAACACATCTCTCCTCACAGGCACTTTCTTCACTGCATTCAAGCAGGCTCGGGTAACCCCACTGCTCAAAAAACCTACATTAAAGGGGTCATAGGATGCCCATTTTCCACAAGTTCATATGATTCTTTGGGGTCTTAATGAAAAGTCTGCAACATAGTTTGGTTAAAATTTCTCAATGGTAGTGTAAAAAACACCCTTTTTACCCTATCAAAAACAGCTCTTTTCAGATCAAGCCGTTTTAGTAGCATTTTCCTTTAAATGTTAATGAGCTCTGCTGACCCCGCCCCTCTCTTCCGAGCTGCTCTCAGAGAGACTGTTTACTTTAGCCGCATTCATCGTGAAACTTGCTAATTAGCACATTATTAGGAAAGGCGATTTGCAAAGATTCATTACAAAACATTATACTCACTTCTTCTGTAGATGAGGCTGGATCGTGAATGAATGATTCGCGCGAACATAGACGCATTTATGTAGATCGGGGGCACATTCCCTTCAGAAACAATGTAATCCACTGCGAGTTCAGCGGCTCAGATGTCGGGAGTAAATGACGACTGCTGTTCATTATTACATTCAACAACAGAACACCTCAGTCGCTTAGGAGTCATTCTTGTCTACATCTGCTCCAGAGGTGAAACAATGGCGGACTGATGACAGCTCACTCAGGGCGGGTCTGAGGTAAGACACCTGTCCAGTCTGTGCTGAAACGCTACTGTCAATCAAACTATTGTGGAGATCGGCTCGATTTGAGAAAGGGGAAAACATTTAACCAGATAAAAAAAAAACACTGGGTGGATTTTTATCATTATAGGGTGGTTGTGTACACACACACTGCCAACACACATTTCAGTTCAAACTACTTGTAAAAGTGAATGTAGCATCCTCTGACCCCTTTAAACACTTCACTTACAGATAGCTACAGACCTGTCTCACTTGAACGAGTTGTTTTCAACCAGGTATCCTCATTTCTTTCACAGAATAACCAACTGGATGCTAACCAATCAGGTTTCAGAAGTGGACATTCAACTGAGACTGTGCTACTCTCAGTCACTGAAGCCTTGCGGATTGCAAAAGCTGATTCCAAATCATCAGTTCTCATTCTGCTGGATCTATCTGCCGCTTTTGACACTGTGAATCATCAGATCCTCCTGTCCACCCTCTCATCACTGGGCATCACAGGGATTCCACTTCGCTGGTTTGAATCCTATCTCACTGGTAGGTCTTTCAAGGTGGCCTGGGGAGGGGAGGTTTCCAAAGCACATCAACTGCTCACTGGAGTACCTCAGGGATCAGTTCTTGGACCCCTCCTCTTCTACATATACACTACATCACTGGGTCCCATCATACAGGTACATGGTTTCTCCTATCATTGCTATGCTGATGACACACAGCTCTATCTCTCATTTCAACCAGACGATCCAACTGTAGCGGCACAGATTTCAGACTGCCTGGCAGACATCTCAGATGAAAGAACATCACCTACAGCTCAACCTGGCAAAGACTGATCTTCTTGTCATCCCTGCCACTCCAACTCTACAGCATGATTTCACCATCCAGTTAGGTTAATCAACAATTACCCCATCAAGTTCGGTCAGAAATCCTGGTGTAATCTTTTATGACCAGCTGACTTTCAAAGACCACATTGCAAAAACTTCTTGATTTTGCAGGTTTGCATTGCACAACACCAGAAAGGCCCTTCCTAACGGAGCATGCTGCACAACATCTTGTCCAGGCCCTTGTCATTTCTAGACTGGACTACTGCAATGCTCTTCTGGCTGGACTTCCATCATACACAATCAAACCTTTACAAATGATTCAGAATGCAGCAGCACAACTGGTCTTTAACGAGCACAAAAGAGCCCACGTCACACCTCTCCTTATCTTCTTGCACTGGCTCCCGGTTGCAGCTCGCATCAAGTTGAAGACATTGATGCTTGCATATAGAACAGCCACAGGCTCAGCACCCTCCTACTTCCACTCACTTTTGAGTGAGCAACGCCTTGTGGTACCATCACAGAGAGGCACAAAATCACTTTCCAGAACATTCTCGTTCACCATTCCTGGCTGGTGGAATGAAATTACCACCCCTATCTGGAATGCTGAATCCCTGACAATTTTCAAGCGACACCTGAAAACTCATCTCTTTTGTCACTATTTGACTTCATCTAAAAAAAACAACAACTTTGCTTTCTCTTTCCTTAATCTCTCCGTCTAGCTTGTACTACTCTGAACAATGCCTGAAGCTTTGTATTGCAAGCACTTCCTGCATGTATTTGCCTCTTTATGATGAATCGCTTATTGTATTCTTCAATTGTAAGTCGCTTTGGATAAAAGTGTCTACTAAATGAATAAATGTAAATGTATCTAACCTAACCCCCACCCCTAAGCGTTTCTCAATATAAAACAAAGCCAATTAGTCACAATTCTCAATATAAAACAAAACCAACTAATTGGTTAAAAAAATACAAATATTCCAAGTTTTCTAGGCCAAACAATTGATTTTTATAAGAAACACCCAAAAGCAATCACGTCTCCATCCAACATAACGCTCAAATCACAAACACATTAAAAAACTGCCATCTGAAGAAGTGCAACATCAGCCTTGATTGTGAAATCTGATTGGCTCTTGCGTGTCTCATGACCAATTACATCATGATAAAGTTTGGATTTATCTTTTGAATCAGATGTGACTGTATTAAGTTTCGCTCTGTTCTCCTCACTTCATAAAAGATGTAGCATGGCTTCAGAAGACTTGGAATACAACAATTTGTAATACTTTTATACTGTTTTATGGCCATCACACCTGTGATTGCACATGTTTTATATTCTTAAGAAGTGGTTAGGATTAGGGGTTAGATGCTCAAAAATATCTATGAAAGAATATATACATACAGTATATACCCTGTATGCTTTTTATGTATTAATAAACAGCCAATATATTAATAATAGGCATGCTAATAAGCAACTAGTTAATAATGGGAATTGGTCCCTATACTGAAGTGTTACCAAAGTAATTTCTACTTTTACTCTACCTAACATTATTCAGGAGGCAGACACACTCTGTCAGTTTGAATTAGGGCTGCACTTAACCTGGCTTACACATAGCACACTAACACATTTCTATTATTCAAATCCGTTAAAGGATTGTTAGGCTGCATTAATTTGGTCAACCGGAAGCGGGAACACTTCCAATAACACCTGATGTACTTGTTACATCGTTAGAAGAATGGCATCTAC
>NW_015539890.1:643556-679261 GCF_001515605.1 Sinocyclocheilus anshuiensis | reverse complement strand
AGATACTATTTAAACTGAACTGAGCTGGATGATGACATCACTGAATTCAATTATGAACTGCCTTTAACTGAAAATTGAGTGTTTACTGTTGTCCTTTTGCATTATTGACACACTATTTTCCGATTTAATACTGTAAAGCTGCTTTGACGCAATCTGTATTGTTAAAAGCGCTATATAAATAAAGGTGACTTGACTTTTAAAAGTGCTGACCTCAGCCTCAGTGAGGGAGTCACAGGTGCAGCCGCGAGGGTCCTGCAAGAAGCCGCTAACATGGGTGCATGTCGATGGTGCCGAGTGCTCTGCGGGGTACACCGGCTGGTGGGGTGGGTTCTTCAGCAGATGGTTTAAACTGCCATGTGTGCCGTTATTGGGGGCAGGAGGAATACCCAGCAAATCTAAAGAGACATACACAGAAGAATACACTGTTCTTAGAAGATGCTTTTCACCAAAACTACTTACAATACAATGCAAAAATCATGCTATTGTCAAATACCGGTAAGAGCAGTCTTTATGTTAAGATAGGCTTTAAAGGGATAGTCCACCCAAAATTGACACCTCTGTAAGCATTTACTAATCAAACAGTTACGGTTTCAATTGAATTTCACTGTATGGATAAAAATTATACAACTGAAGTTAATGGTGTAGCATTTGGACCAATCAGACACACAACTATTTGTTATATTTAACAAATAATATCTAACACCCCCTCACCTAAACAAAGGGCCAATTACGAGGGTCTATGGACCCTTCCCCCGAAATGCATCTAACACCTCCGAAAGGCAGAACAGGCCTCTGGTTCCATGGCAACCAATGCTGATATCACTGGTTTTATTGCCCAAAGGAATGTGGGCAGAGAAACTCACTCAGTTTCCTCATAGGAAAGACACATAATGCCTAGAGAAATGGACTGTTCTCTAATTAATTCATAGGAAAATGCACCTTTTTACAAAGGTGTGTTTGAACTAAGAAACTGATGTTTCCTTCAGGTTGTAGATCTGCTGAATATCAATGGTACCATAGCTTCATGTTTTTATTTCTCTTCTTTTTACTGCCTAAGCTTTAACCCTTTTCCTATACCAACTGTATGCGTGTGTGTGTGTGTGTGTGTGTGTGTGTATGTGTATGTTAGACTAGTTTAAGTGTTTATGTAGTTAATAAAGTCTTACTTGTATCACACTTGACGTTGTTCCTTGTTTGCTCATAACTGGAGTCCCTAATCATGCAGATTTTTGCTACATGCTCTGAGTAGTATTGTACAGTAAGAAAGTTATTTTCCTTAACCAGGAAATTAACGTTCTTAGAATTAACAGACATTTGACACTGAGAGGTCAAATGAATGCTTACAGCGGATCTAAATATTTATAATTAATTATAACTAGTTATGATTAATTATTCATATTTCCCCTTTGAGCTGATTCGCTACAATGGGAACCAAAACTGTTTGGTTATCAACATTCTTCAAAGGTTTTTTTTTTTTTTTTTAACAGAAGAAAGAAAGTCAGGAATAAATGGCATGAGGGTGAGAAAATGACAGACTTTTCATTTTTGGGTGGAGCATCACACTAACATCAGGGTTGCCTGGCTATAGTGAGATTTTGATGACATCGGCCTAAAAGAGTAGGAAATCCTGTTAAACATCCCGGTGACCGGTACTATTTGTAGTGCTAAATACCCAGTCAGGATGCTTACATATAACTAGAGTGAAAAGAAAAGAAGCGTGGGTGAGAAAACCAGACATTATGTAACAATGTTGGGAAGCTTTAAAACTGCAGCCTGTCAAGTTACAAGCTGGTCATAATTTAAAGTTCATCTAGTCAATCTACACTTTAAAAATTAGTTAGCTACTTTTTTTTTTTTTTAACTTGACCTTGCAATTTTTAATCAGAATGTCATAACTCAATCATTTGAACTGTCCCTGTCCTAAAAAAATGTTCTTGTCACAATACAAAAGAAAAGATTTGTTGCTAGTTCAGTTACATTAATAGCTTTTCAACAGATCGGTTTCCACTAAACACTATTTTTAACCCAACATTTTAAACATGGTTGGACAGCAGCATTAACCTAAACATTCTATTAATTGTAATGTTATTGAAATAAATATTACATTATAAAACAGTTCCAGTTTCCTTTCTGCAAGTTATATTATTATGCCAGTTGGTGACGACTAGTGAGTCACTGAATCATTCACTTAACCAATTAATTCAAAATCGGCCATTCATTCAGCATTGAAAGATTAATACTGCAAGTTGCTTGGACACAAGCAAGTTAATTATGCTTTGGCTTTGTTTATGAAATTATAGAGGTTTTAAAGAGATATTTCCATCACCATGTTCCCTTAAGGGCTCCACAGGAAACAGACAGTAACTAAAGTAACCAAAATTTCTTGTTTATTGAACTGTCATACAAAAGCAAGTTCACACTTGCAATCATGCTGTAGTTGGAGTGCTACCAAAACAATGATGTAAAATCTTGGGTGAATGAATTCTGAATGGGTTCATTTAACAAAGTGACTCACTGAAATTAAAATGACTTGGTTCTATAACAACAATGGATTATTATACGGATGTGTTTGATTATGACCTCAGTTTTTTTTTTTTTTTGCCACCCACTGGAAAAATGTAGATAAGTTAGTGGCGTCACTAACTATGTAACTTCCCAACAGTGGTGTCAGACAATAAGCTGCCAATGATGGCCACTTTGCTTCGAAGTGGGTCATTAAGTCTTTGGCAGTGATTGTGAATGACAGAGATGGTGACTGAAAAAAAAAGACTCTCATTGATCTGCACAATTTCCCACAAGACTTCTCTTGGATTTAAACCAATATGAGCTCAAGACCTCACAATCCTATGCGAAGGCTGACAATTTGGCGTTAGTATACTGTATGTTGCTAGATTTAGAAACTTTTTATGAGTGATACACATTGTGTGAACATGGCTGCAATCAGCAGCACATTTAGGACAAAGGTGAAATTCCCATTTATCTCAACAGCAGTTACTCAACCTTATTAAAAGAAACGCGCTTCGTATTGAATGTGCACTTGTAGTGTACTTCAAATCTTAAAATTAATGTGATGCATATTATTTTTTTAATTCTAATATATTATCATCGGTTACACTTTATTTGGTAACACTTTATTTTAAGATGTCCTTGTTACACATGTTACATGTACTTACTATTGTTATAACAATAAATTATGCATAATTACAAGCAAGTAACCCAAAGCCAAACCCTAATCCTAACCCGAACCATACAGTAAGTACATGTGGTTAATTAATATTACTCAGTACTTAAATGTATATTTACATTGTAACAAGGACACCTTAAAATAAAGTGTAACCCTTTATTTTAAGGTATCCTTGTTACAATGTAATTATACATTTAAGTACTGGGTAATATTAATTAACTACATGTAGCCTACTTACTATATGCTTTGGGTTAATATTAGGGTTTGGTTTAGGGTTACGACCATGTAATTATGCATAATTTATTGTTATTATAATAGTAATTAAATGTAATGTGTGTAACGAGGACACCTTAAAATAAAGTGTTACCTTATCATCTATTAGCAGCAATTTGATTTTGACATAATTTTTTTCTCAAAATGCATTTATTCTAATTAGAATCAGAATACATCCATTTTTTTTTTCAGTAACAAATATGAACATGGTTAAAATTTGGCTAGCTATAAAATTAACAGAAATATTCAGTTAGTTAAAATGTATGAGATTGAAAGAAATTGATAATAAATATATAAACTTGGTTATTGTGTATTTAAAACACATTCAGTTTGTTTCATTTATATGTATGACTGACAAATATGAATTACATTAAGTTTATTAGTTTATTTTAAAACTGCATAATCCAAATGGATAGACATTTTATATGCAATTCAAATACATAAATCCTAAATTTAGACCAATTTTATTTTTTGAGCACTCATTTTGACACGACAAGCATCAGATGTGGCGTCCCAAAGCTCAAACTCACAGTGCTGCTTGCCAGCCGGGCTGCATGTAGAGATGTGCTCTCTCTATTCGGATGTTACTGGCAAAGTGAAGCCGTTTGGGCAGATGCTCCTTCAGATACGGCCTCATCGGCTGATCAGGTTCTCTGCACTTCAAACACAGAAAGAAAAAAGGACAGAATAAAGATTTCAACATGATTAAGTGGAAGATATGGTCTGTAATTGAGGTATGGGGATGTTGTGACAGGGTCGTACCGAAATATTCTTCACCAGACCTTCATAATCAACTGCCAGATGAATACAGGGAAAGAGAAGAGATGCATTGTTTGACTTACATTTAATGAACAAAACACTTTTTATAAATGGGTGTTTCTTCAACTATAGTCACTTTAGACCAGTTGTAAAATATTATTATAATTTTTTTTAATATATATATTTTAAATGTAATTTATTCCTGTGATGCAAAGCTTCATTACTCCAGTTTTGAGTGTCACATGATCCTTCAGAAATCATTCTAATATGCTGATTTGCTGCTCAAAAACACATTATTATTAATTTTTTTTTATCAATGCTGAAAACAATTATGCACCTTAAAAAGAACAGCATTTGCAGCAGAATTTATCTGCAAAAATTTACATTTTTACCGTCACTATTGATCATTTTAATAGATCCTTGCTGGTTTATTTATTTTAATTCATTAAAAAAAGATCTTATTGACCCCAAACTTTTCATCATATTTCACCCCAAGTTTTTCACTAGGAACAAAATTGTTGGTCACAGTGGAAATTGGCTGAAATTTGCGTAAAAATGTATATAAATTCATGTCACATTACACAGATATTTACGGAGCCCCGCACATGACATGCAAGAAAAAATAAATAAATCGAGCGCACAATTTACTAATTTGTTCCCTCGATGTACTAAAACGTGCACACGATTACTATTTCATTCCCTCAATTTGCTAATTCGTTCCCTCGATTTGCTAAATCGTGCGCATAATTTACTAATTCGTTCTCTCGATTTATAAATCGAGGGAACGAATTAGCAAATCGAGGGAACAAATTAGTAAATCGTGCGCACAATTTATAAATCGAGGGAAGAAGTAGCAAATCGAGGGAACGAATTAGTAAATCGAGGGAACGAATTAGTAAATCGTGTGCACAATTTATAAATCGAGTAAACGAATTAGTAAATCGTGTGCACAATTTATAAATTGAGGGAACGAATTAACAAATCGAGTCAGAAATCATTCTAATATGCTGATTTGCTGCTCAAAAACACATTATTATTAATTTTTTTTTATCAATGCTGAAAACAATTATGCACCTTAAAAAGAACAGCATTTGCAGCAGAATTTATCTGCAAAAATTTACATTTTTACCGTCACTATTGATCATTTTAATAGATCCTTGCTGGTTTATTTATTTTAATTCATTAAAAAAAGATCTTATTGACCCCAAACTTTTCATCATATTTCACCCCAAGTTTTTCACTAGGAACAAAATTGTTGGTCACAGTGGAAATTGGCTGAAATTTGCGTAAAAATGTATATAAATTCATGTCACATTACACAGATATTTACGGAGCCCCGCACATGACATGCAAGAAAAAATAAATAAATCGAGCGCACAATTTACTAATTTGTTCCCTCGATGTACTAAAACGTGCACACGATTACTATTTCATTCCCTCAATTTGCTAATTCGTTCCCTCGATTTGCTAAATCGTGCGCACAATTTACTAATTCGTTCTCTCAATTTATAAATCGAGGGAACGAATTAGCAAATCGAGGGAACAAATTAGTAAATCGTGCGCACAATTTATAAATCGAGGGAATAATTAGCAAATCGAGGGAACGAATTAGTAAATCGTGCGCACAATTTATAAATCGAGGGAACAATTAGCAAATCGAGGGAACAAATTAGTAAATCGTGCGCACAATTTATAAATCGAGGGAATAATTAGCAAATCGAGGGAACGAATTAGTAAATCGTGTGCACAATTTATACATCGAGGGAACAATTAGCAAATCGAGGGAACGAATTAGTAAATCGTGTGCACAATTTATAAATCGAGGGAACGAATTAGTAAATCGAGGGAACGAATTAGCAAATCAAGGAAACGAATTAGCAAATCGAGGGAACGAATTAGCAAATCGAGGGAACGAATTAGTAAATCGTGTGCACAATTTATAAATCGAGGAAACGAATTAGCAAATCGAGGGAACGAATTAGCAAATCGTGTTTACAATTTATAAATCGAGGAAACGAATTAGCAAATCGAGGGAAGAATTAGTAAATCGTGTGCACAATTTATAAATCGAGAGAACGAAATAGTAAATCATGCACACAATTTATAAATCGAGGGAACAAATATAAATCGAGGGAACGAATTAGTAAATCGTGTGCACAATTTATAAATCGAGGGAACGAATTAGCAAATCGAGGAAACGAATTAGCAAATCGAGTGAACGAATTAGTAAATCGTGTGCACAATTTATAAATCGAGGAAACGAATTAGCAAATCGAGGGAACGAATTAGTAAATCGTGTGCACAATTTATAAATCGAGGAAACGAATTAGCAAATCGAGGGAACGAATTAGTAAATCGTGTGCACAATTTATAAATCGAGGAAACGAATTAGCAAATCGAGGGAACGAATCAGTAAATCGTGTGCACAATTTATAAATCGAGGAAACAAATTAGCAAATCGAAATCGTGTGCACAATTTATAAATCGAGGGAACGAATTAACAAATCGAGGGAACGAATTAGTAAATCGTGTGCAAAATTTATAAATCGAGGGAACGAATTAGCAAATCGAGGGAACAAATTAGTAAATCGTGCACACAATTTAGCATACTATTTTTTTCCTGCATGCCATGTGCGGGGCTCCGTAGATATTGACATGTTTCAAGAGATATTGAAAACCAGCTAATATATCGTTATATGATATATATTATATGATATATGATATCGTTGATATATGAAAACCAGCAAAAATTAACCATAAGCCATTTTATAGCTAATGCAACCTTTATACCATAAACCTGCTAGTTTTAATAAATAAAAATCAACTGCTGTGACACAAAAGTGTCTATAGTTGGAGAAACCCTCAAATACAAAGACATGTGTGGTGGGTCAAATCTGTTCGCTTACAGGAGAAGAATTCATCAGGCAAACGTTTGGGACGGACTCTCGCTGCAGGACCCTGGATGACAATGATGTCATCGATGTTTTCCAGATAGTCCGAGACATACGCAGCTTTCTTGCATGACGCTTCTTCCATCCCTGCAAATCAAGTGTTCAAAATGAACTATATTTCACAGATTGCTCATTCAGTTGTGCTTAAAGGAATGGTTCACCCAAACAATTCTCTCATGATTTACTCACCCAAACCAGAATGAATTCTTTCTTTCTAAGTAAAATAAGTGAGTACTGTACATCTTTGGGTAATGAATCAAAAACATTAAGTCCAAGTGATGTTCTCACTGTATTAATTCACAGTAGATTATAACATTCAACTTTTTTTCCTCTCACTGAAGTGTCAAAAAAGCATATAATTCACTGACAGCAAGGCTTACAGCCTCCAAGTCTTTCATTATATTCTTGAGCGAGTACTAATTAAACATCAATGATGCAACAGAAGTTAAAAACATACAAGCTCAATATGTATTCACAATCACTCCAACCACAAAGGCAGAGCGGCACAGACAATAAAAAACCCAAGAGTCAAAATTAGCATGCTAGCAGGCCTCATGGCGTACTCCAAGCTCAGGAGACACATGTGCAATCCCACACGCCTTTAATTTGCCCCAATTACAAGTGAAGACACACGTCAAGCAGATGTCACTGCTCAAGAACTTCTGTGCCCACCCAGATAGGTGGGAACCGGTGTTATTTTCGTATCATTGAGATACTATTATCGTTTTTAATTAGTTATTATTTTTATACTTTCTGTTTTTATTTTACTTTTTAAAGTCCCCATGAAATCAAAATTAAAGTTTGCAGGGTGTTAGTATCAATATGTTAGTCTTAAGGTTATCTATAAGGCAGTGTGCTCCAAAACAGTGACAAAATTCGCATTTATAAGATATAAGCATTCAAAGCTTGCAGTTCGTCACTTCCGCCAAAACGGCTCAATGTCAATGATTTTTTTGACGTCACATCGTACTTCATCTTCTCATCAAATCTTCTGACCAATCAAACGCTCTCTAGAAGCTGAAGCGCCCGCCCCCTACACTATAAAACAGACGCTGAAGCTGCGGCTAAGATCGGTCGCTTGTTCAGAGTGTAGTATTTCCTGCACAGTGTAGTATTTCCTGTACGGTGAATGGCTCGAAGTGCACAATGTAGGTGATAGGGAACGATTCAGACAGTGTAAATATGCTTTTGATTGGTGCAAATGAGGTCTGGTTTCACATTGTTTCACGCGAACCGCGGCAGCACACACAGTCTGATCCGGACTTTGGCTCCGGTCCAGAGACGCGATCGCACGGAGCGGATCATATGCGCGAGTCTGCATATATTAAAAACTTTTAAAACTACACAGCCTCAGCATGATTATGACCACTATTTTGTTTTACTAAGAGTTTCATATTGAATCTAAGGGGTAATCTATTAGACTGTGGCTGTCAAATACGGCTTTACCGAGCTCAACGGCTCTGGCCCGAGCAGATATAAACTAAACGCTATTAGCTAATTTTAAAAGGGGGCGGGGCTGCTCAATATGTCCCGCCCTCTCTTCCTGTTTCAGTTGAAATTACGTCACCACATAGAATAATGCTGCATGTTTCAAGGCACTTCAAGGGACCTTTAAGTTTCAGTATTTGTGTTGTATGTCATTTTTATTAATTTTTAATTAAAATGTCTGTTCTTGTTTTTTCAGTTTGTTTTAGTTATTTTACTACAGCAATTTAAACTAAATGAAATCAAATAAGGCAACTGGCTGCAATAAAATTAGTTTAAATTGTTTTATTATGCTATTTCAAGTCACGGAAGTACTTTTCTCTTTAAATTGATAATAGATAAATGCTTTATGGAACACTGGCTAATCCAAAATTTCCAACAAAAAGTTTATCTTCTAATATTACAGTGGCTCAAACATGGCCAGATTTAATACTTCTGTTATTGGACTGCAGACTGCAATTGTTTTCATAAAAACTGGGAATACATAAGTCCAATAAATATTTACTAATGTCTGACTGACTGTGACATTTGGTAAAAGTTCATATCAGATTTAAAAATAATAATAATAATAATAAAATACTTGAAATTCCCCAAAAAATATGAAATGTCAGTAATCACTTTATTCATTGAATATTTTGTGATTTTCTAAATGTACTCCATTTATATTTTTAGATTATATGTAAAGTTGAATATATATTATATCCAACTTTATACAGTTCACTATCAGGTATGCAATGCAATACATTTCATAAAGCAAATCTCAACTGCCTGATTTTATATTTTGTTTCAAAATGTGACTATATTAGCAGTCATCTCTTTAAATTGGCTATACTGTATAATTGTATCCGCATACATACAGTATACTGACTGACATACTGTAGGGCAATATGAACTATACAGCAAATATCAACTGTTTGAATTGCTTGTATCGTTGCAAAATGTAAACTATGTTATATAAAGCATGAAGATATTATACACAAACATTCATTAATTTCTGTAAAGCTGCTTTAAAAACAGTGGGTCTCATTCACTAATCATGCGTACGTACAAATTTGTGCGTGAAATGTGTGTACGAACGTGTGTACAAATTTGAAGAGCAAATCACGATTCACCAAAAATGACGTAATAAAAATGTATTCTAAATTTACGAACTTCTAATAAAAAGTGAAGAGGACTTTTTACCTCACAATTGCGAGTTTACATCTTACAAGTCAGAATTGCGAAAACTGGCAATTATTTTTTTCAGATGTTTTGTTCTGTGTCGGAAACAAGCTTCTGTATGCGAAAGCGCGTCTGCAAACAGTGGCACGTTTGACTAGAGTGATGAAAGGCTGCAAGGAAAGCGTGTGCCGAAAGCCCTTATATGGAGATGGTTTGGGCATGTTTTATGCAAATGACTAACCTCGTGCACGCAACCACTCATTTAGAATACTCCAAATTCACTACAATCAGAACGATTAATGACAAATTCATGTACATACGAACGTGTTGTGAATTAGGAGTGGGTTTTTCGTGAGAATTCTCCTGTGCATACAGATACAAAATAATCCACACAGTTATTAGTGAATGAGACCCACTGTGTATTGTGAAAAGTGCTATACAAATAAATTTGACTTAACCTGAAATAAAACTATACTGTAGCAGTTGCCAATACACGTTTAAAGTCAGATTTGGTCAAATTAAAGTGTATAGGAAAGACACACAGTACTCACCGTGGTCAGAGACCAGAACCAGGTTAACACATCTGTGCAGCTGTCTTTCCTCAAGACCATCCATCAACATCCCAAGAAGCCTGTCGACATTCAGTAAAGCCTCAATGACCTGCAATGCAAACATCCGTCATGATTTGAAACGCAAACATTTCATCAGTAGAATCCAAAGCAGGGGAATTCATACTGATTGTGAACAGTTTAAGAGTGCTAACACCCAAAACAAAAAAAAATAACAATGATTGTGTTCATTTAATGTTTCATATCCTAAATCAGATATTTGCCCCCAAACTAAACTGACATTGAAGTTTGTCAATTATTTCCACATGTGGTTTGTCTTCAGTTTACCTGGCTACTCATTGGTCCATGTCGATGACCAGCAGAATCAGGCTCTTCGAAATATAAGGTGTAAAAGTCTGGCCTAAAACAGAGTGAATATACTGTAAATTAAAAAATAACATCTAAATTAACTTACAGTATTCAAGTCAAAAATAGTATTTAACGTCAATTAATCAACCTGAATACATTAATTTACACATTTTTATGAGCTAAATAAGGTAGAAATAGCTCTTTACCTTAACAATTGCAAGTTACCGTTTTTACAGTGTAGGCAGAATCAAACCAAAATAAATAAGTAAATATACATTTTAAAAAAGCATTACCTTTCTCCTTCAGGTAAATGCAACCATTCAAAGATTTTTGCCACCCTCTTTTCAAAGGGGATGTTCCTAAAGAAAGACAAATTTGAACTAGTTTGTTGGCTCAAAATTTGACTTAATTTTTTATGTCTGTTTCTAAAATCACTTATATCTTCTATTGAATTCAGTAAAAGCCCATATTCAGAGCCATTAAGTAACCTGCTTCAAACTTTGGGGCAAACTTTTGTATTTAGTGTAATATGAAGTGTTGCTCTTAATAGCTAGTTTTAGATGTGAATTATAGTCCCCACAACCCTTAAATCAACCCTAAAATCCAGTTAATAACAGTTTTTTTTTTTAAATCCGGTATTGTAAATATCCAAGTACCTGTCATACTTCACCCAGTAATCTGGGAAATGTCCATTGACTTTCACATCGGATCCAGGCCAGAAGAAAGTAGCTGTTTTTAGTTTGTTTTTCATGGCTGTGAGCCAAACCTAAAGACAATCACAGGAACAACTGAATGAAAGTGCTGACAAAAGATGCAGCGCACAAAAGATAAAACACCACTAACAATTACAAAAGCAAACACCTGCAAAAAACGAGATGAGAGAGAGAGCCTCAGTACAAAGACAGTGATATATATATATTTTATTATTATGTATTTTATTTCAAGTAATGAAGATATTATTATGTTTTGAGTTTTTGTTAACTATAATCACCCTGGGTTGAGGAACTGGCAATCTTGTTTCATTCAATCACAGTTCATTTGTAAGGACAAAATTAGAAACTAAAATGGTCGCTAGTACATATGGTCATGAAGAAGCTCTAAAAATTCAAGCATGCACGCCTAAAGTCAGAAACCACAAAGTCAGTCTCTGTAATTACTGTAAAAGCCAATAGGATGGATACTAACCTAGTCTTCAATGTAACACAGCTACCACTGAATGTGAATGCCTCACACATTTAAATCACCATTAGTTTGAGTCTCAAATGCCAACTGCTGCCTCTTTTCAAAAGCAAATCCCAGTATCTCCTACTAGAAGGTTTTACGCTGCATCATTTCAGCACCATGGACGGGGCAAAGCAAAAGGGCATGGCGCAGAAGGAACCTGTGTTCCCAGTGAGGAGTTTGAGGAACTTCAAAAACCCTGTCCATTACCAACTAGGATATAGGAAAGTTAATCAGGAAAACAAAAACTTTGCTATAGATCTTGGATGTTCACGATTTCAGCTGCCCACCACAGAAACACCTTGTGCTCTGGCATTTTTTGACCATTTGCTGCCCATTTGATTGCAAATGTGAATAGGTTGCCGAGTGTTAAACATCTGTGTTTTCCCCAAAACAGCTGTCTTGCTGAACTCTGAAGAGAATGACACGGGTGGTACCAGACTTTCTTCTTGTGCTGTCCTGATACAGAAAACAGTTGGGAAGAAAATTCCACTCATAATGACAACAAAACCAAATGCAAGTCTATGCAATTCCATCAGGTTCCACAGGATCAGCAACGTCAGTCCTCTTCAAGCAGTGCTTTCCTGAGGCTCAAGGATGGGTCATTAAACAGTAATTTGAAGGGATCTGTCCAATTGTAAGTCGCTTTGGATAAAAGCATCTGCTAAATGAATAAATGTAAATGTAATCTGTTATTAAAGAATTATGACAGTAACAATCTAAGCCCAATTGCATTGGCTTTCCAAAGATTCCTGGAAGCATTCGTGAATTCCCAATTTGAAAGGTTGGCTGGTCATGGAAACCTTGCTAGTTCAAGCTAGTTAAGAAGCCTGCTGGAGAAACCAGCATTTCATGTTGGAGACCAACATCTGTTTACATAAACAATGTGCTAAAGACTCCAACTTTGCAATAGACGTTAAGGTCACCAACATACACTGAACAAAATTATAAACGCAACACTTTTGTTTTTGCCCCCATTTTTCATGAGCTGAACTCAAAGATCTAAGACTTTTTCTATGTACACAAAAGGCCTATTTCTCTCAAATATTGTTCACAAATCTGTCTAAATCTGTGTTAGTGAGCACTTCTCTTTTGCCGAGATAATCCATCCACCTCACAGGTGTGGCATATCAAGATGCTAATTAGACAGCATGATTATTGCACAGGTGTGCCTTAGGCTGGCCACAATAAAAGGCCACTCTAAAATGTGCAGTTTTACTGTATTGGGTGGTCCGAAAACCAGTCAGTATCTGGTGTGACCACCATTTGCCTCACGCAGTGCAACACATCTCCTTCGCATAGAGTTGATCAGGTTGTTGATTGTGGCCTGTGGAATGTTGGTCCACTCCTCTTCAATGGCTGTGCGAAGTTGCTGGATATTGGCAGGAACTGGAACACGCTGTTGTATACGCCGATCCAGAGCATCCCAAACATGCTCAATGGGTGACATGTCCGGTGAGAATAATGGCCATGCAAGAACTGGGATGCTTTCAGCTTCCAGGAATTGTGTACAGATCCTTGCAACATAGGGCCGTGCATTATCATGCTGCAACATGAGGTGATGGTCGTGGATGAATGGCACAACAATAGGGAGAAGTGCTCACTAACACAGATTTAGACAGATTTGTGAACAATATTTGAGAGAAATAGGCCTTTTGTGTACATAGAAAAAGTCTTAGACCTTTGAGTTCAGCTCATGAAAAATGGGGGCAAAAACAAAAGTGTTGCGTTTATAATTTTGTTCAGTGTATGTTGCATTTTGGATGTTAATCCCAATGCATGCATGCCAATGCAGGTTGCACAAGGTCCTTCTTAAATTAGGATGTGAAGTTCACACTAGGGGCTTAGTAATTACTTGTTAGTTTTAATCCTAGTATGCTCTTAATTTAGTTGCGCCATTTGAGTAAAACATCTCTTCACCACCCTTCATTACCGCCAAACAGATATCTTGGTGAACGCTGAAAAGAAAGATGATCAGGTTGGTACTGGAATTTCCTCTTGTCCCTCCCTCATATAGAAAGCAAATTGGAAGAATTATACCACAAAAAAAACTTGTGGTAGAAGAAGTTCCACTCCATCACACTTTATCATGACAATAAAAGACCAAATGTAAGATAATGCAATGGCTCCATCAGGTTCAAGAGGGTTTTGACCCTTGTCCAAAATAGTGTGATCAAAAAGAACATCATGCCTCTTTAAACAAAGCTTTAGGCTCAATGATGGGTCATAAAACAGGAATTTGAAGTAATGTGTTATTGAAGAATTATCTAAGCCCAAATGTATTGGATTTCCATAGATTCCTGGAAGCATTCATGAATTCCCATGTTGATCTAGGTTGGCTGGTCTGACTGGTAGAAATGATGGTCAATCAGCATGGTCTTTCTGATGAAGCTGGTTGATCAAGGAACCCTTGCTGGTTCAAGCTAGTTAATAAGCCTGCTGGAGAAACCAGCATCTCATACTGGGGTGGGGACAACATCTGCTTACATGCGCAGAAGATTCCAAGTCTGAAACAGATGGTAAGGTCACCACTATATGTTGCGTTTTGCACAAGTCATTTGAAAGGTCCTTCTTAAATTAGGATGTAAAGTTCACACTAAGGGTTTAGTAATCACTTGTAAGTTTTAATCCACGTATGCTCTTAATTTGGTTGCATCATTTGAGTTAAACATCTGCATTAACCCCAAACAGCTATCTTGGCAAACTCTAAAGAGAAACATGATAAGGGTGCTGCCAGAAGATGGGTGTGACTTTCCTTTCGTTCCACCCTGATACAGCAAGAAATCTGGATGAATTCTACCACATGAACTTGAAGAACATTCCACTCCATCACTCTGAATTCTGGCAGTTCAGATGAGTATATGATGAAACATCACCAACAGCAGGAGCTGCTCCATCAGGTACCAGATATTTCTGACCCTTGGCCAGAAGATTGTGATCCAAAAGAACATCAGGACTCTTCAAACAGTGCCTATGTGAGACTCATCAACTAGGAATCTGAAAGGGTGTGTTATTGAACTATGATGGTCACAGTCCAACTGTGACGTTTCTGAAAAACATATTTTGCATTGGATTTGCTAAGATTTCTGGACGCATTCATGGATGTCCAGGTTTGTTTAGGTTGGCTAATGCTGGTCTGACTGCTAAACATGATGGTCAACCAGCATTTGTCTTTCTGATGAAGCTTATCATTAAGAAAACCTTGATTGTTCTAGCTAAAAAGCCTACTGGAGAAACCAGAATCCCATGCTGGGCACCAACTCCTGTTTACATAATGCGCTAAAGACTCAAAATTTGTTCTGGGTTGATGATCTCTTAAAATACATCAATAATAGCTAAGGTGAAATTGATGGGTCATCAAACATAAATTTGTAAGGATGTATTATTTAAAAACTATGTCGTCACAGTCCAAGACCGACTGTGATATTTCCGAAATTGAACAGCATATTTTTCATTGGGTTAACAAAGATTTCCAGCGTTCATGAATTTCCAAGTTGGTTTAGGTTGGCTAATGCTGGTCTGACTGCTAGAAATGATAGTCAACCAGCATGGTCTTTCTGATTGATCAAGGAAACCTTGCTAGTAAGTAAGAAGCCTTCTGGAAACACCAGCATTCCATGCTTTGGACCAATATCTGTTTGCATGAACATAATGAGCTGAAGACTCCAAGTTTGCTTTGGGCCGACAAACTCTTGAAATGCATAAGGTCACCAACATATGTGTTGTGGATGTTGGTGCATATGTATGCATGTCAATGACATTGATTAAATATGGTCTTTATAATAAATAATCTTTGCATGAATGTTTTGTTTTTGGGAAAATAAATATTTTTGATTGATATTACATTAGAAAATTTAAGGTTTGAGCCTATTCAGGACAGAATAGGACATGACCGCAAACACTGTGCCAGAAGAATCTGGTGGAAACAACCAGAAACAGTGCTCACATACAGACAGGACCAAAACGGCACAGAGTGGAGCACAGGAGAACCCACCCAAAACCAACAAGCACAGTACAGAGAACACAGGTAATAAAATGGGAAGAAAATCACATCTGACAAGTGTGGCAAATGAACTACTGTAGTGACAGGGCAAACAAGAAAGCGGGGTGAGAGGAACACATGGCGAACAGACATAAACTGAGGCCTAGTGGGTTTTGTTTCTGGAGCGTAGGATCCCACACCAGGATTATAAACAGAAATTACACGCTCCTGACATTATACTCCAGAAACATAACCCACAAGAAGCAAAAACAGGAAGAGTTACACAGGATCCCAATACTAACAGTAGAATAAAAAGAGTGTTTGGAACCCCGACAAGCAGTGCTTTTATCTTGTTGTGAATTAATTATTTTAATGTCATGTACAGTAGGTAACTGTTAATGGTAATGACTCTATTTCCATTAGAATATGATAATTAACCATGGTTAATTATCTTAACATTTACCCACTAAATCCTAACAAATTAGTTATCAGTTAAGTTACTTATCCAGACCTTTCTAAACAAATAAATAAATTCAAACTAAGGGGATGTAAATTGAGTTTAAAGATTTCACAAGAAAATTCTCTAATCTTTATTAAGCAGATCATCACAAATCTAGATTATTGCAGATGTGTTAAATACTCACTGGTTCACCCTGGTACCATGCAGGGTTGAATTTCTCATCAATTTTCAAACTGAAAGAGGCATTGCGAGTGACATCATACATCTTATTGTCCACAATTCCATGTGATTCTGGATACAGACCCTGCAAAAAAAAAAAACATAAAAAAGCATTATTTCACTCATTAGAAAACAGGAGCAAAGCAAATTAACATTGGAACTGACATTAATTGACTTAGTCAGCCTTTTTTTATAGGAACTGCAAAAAAAAGGGGTGGCACAACTAACAACTACTGAGGTTCAAATAATAAACTGGACGGTTACTCTAAAACCAGAGTCCAAAATTAACACTTAATAAAACTGATAGTCTTATCCTCACTGATGTAAACAGTAAGTGATTCAAATCAAACACATAAAAACTGTCTACTAAAGAAAGCAAAAATGATAATGGCCATTACATTTTGACATGTATATGTAGTTCTCTAAGAGCAATTGTGGTTTAATTTCTACCTGTCACTTACTGTCACTATGGTGTAATGATTTGGGAAGGTCTTGGTGGGGTAAGCAGGTCGCATATACGGTGTGGAGGTCCCACATTTCCCTGAAGAAACAAGATGAGATTAACCACCGAATCTTAAATGTTTTTTTTTTTTTTACATTAAAGGGGTCATATGATGCGATTTCAAGTTTTCCTTTCTCTTTGAAGTGTTACAAGCTCTTGGTGAATAAAGAAGATCTGTAAAGTCTTTCACCGTGGACGAAGTGGAGTCCAGCCCGGGGTCGTCACATGTGGTTGCCGCAAGCCCGCCACCGCTCACTCTAGCCCGCAGTGTGAGACGCATTTTATGGAGGACTGTTTCCTGAACCTGCAGAGTAGCCTACAATGGGTCTGTGCTCAAAGGCTGTTCTATAAAGTGGTGCAGTTCCAACTTTGCAAGGACAGTCTGGCGCTTCTGACTCACAGCCTGTAAGTACATTTTTTTATATTTAAAGAATTTGCCACTGATGATTCAAACGCGAGTTTGAGCAGTGTAGAGTAGCACTTATTGTTTGGCATTTCTCCGATCACAAATGCAGACATGGTTTTATGTTTACGCGGCGCAATACGCAAAGCAAAGCGTAAAAACACAGTATAAGTCATTACAATCAGTAATTATGTCCCCACTACACACTGGATAGCTGGCCAATCAGAGCACACCTTGCTTTTCAGACCGATGAGCTTTGTAAAAATCGACCCATTTCAGAAAGGCGGGGCATAGAGGAGCAACAATAATGTACATTATGTGGAAAATAATGTGTTTTTTGAACCTTAAACCGCATAAACACATTTCATTACACCAAATACACAACATAATGTTCTTTTTAGCAACGTCATATGACCCCTTTAATTTATACCAGTAGTTCACAACCAGGGGGCCCACCTCACAAACCTTTCAAGGGGGATTCAGGATGACTTTTTTTAAATAAGACAAAACAACCAAAAAACAGAAAAAATCTGGATATATGAAGTAGCCTAATTTAAAAAATATGACTTCTAGACCTGGAAAAGACATGCAAATGAATAAGATCTTAAATGCAATTGGGATTTTAATAGTTATGTATAATTTAATAGTTTTAATAGTTACATTTTCTAGTTATGTCAAACTCAACAACATTTTATCTGGTAAAATTTGTGAGTAAACAATAAAAGTACTTATCCAGTAAATCATGAACGACTAGAAAATTCATAGAAATTTGTTAAGTAAAAGAGTAAGATTCCTGAAGGACATTCGGCTCTTAAAATCTCTGGAATTCTAAAACATAATTATTTTAATCTTAATTATACTTATGAATTATTATGACTTGTTTTAATATATGGATGCTACTAGTTTTGGTCATTTAATTCGGCTCTTAAAATCTCTGGAATTCTAAAACATAATTATTTTACTCTTAATTATACTTATGAATTATTATGACTTGTTTTAATATATGGATGCTACTAGTTTTGGTCATTTAAAAAAAAACTGTATTATTACAGCAGATGTACCAGAAGAAACCTATTAGTCTACATGGGGGAAATATTGGAATATTGTTGTGGACAATGGGGGGCCTTGGAGTGAAAAAGAGTTGAGAACCACTGGTTTAGACCAATGAGTATTATAATTCATCCTACTTCACTTTATGAAGAGATGCATCAGTTGGTTTTAATACACCAATTCTCTTATAAGATGAATTTGACTCATTCATTTATCAGACTGACAAATGTTAAGACATTTTAAACACAAGTAAATTAAAAATGTTCATTAGATGCCCCTAACAGATATGGCAGACATAATTCTATAGTCAGGGTCAGACTCTGACATACTGAGTTTGTTGATGACAGGAAGCAGGCTGCTGTAGGCCTCCATGTATTCTGCCCTGAATCCATCCAGAGACACCAGAAGTAGCGGCGGTTCAGAAAACCTACAGGAAAAAGATGACGTTTTTAGAAATGCTTGTCATGCCATGGAATAAAGTAGCTTCCTTTTTCAGTTAAACTACCAATGGGTAAAAATAGCAATAGGAAACTTGAGCAGGGTTTCACCCAGAGAACAGTAGATGTTGATGTATGTCTACAGGCAAAGCCCAAAACAACCTGTCACACCCAAAATGCCAAATTCAACAACCAGAATAACAGGGAAGAACATGCATTACTTCAGAGACTTGAATAACTGCTAAAACTCCTAATAAGCAAACTTTTGATGTTACAAAATATATTTGTATTTTGCATTTTGATCATACAGCTTTTAACTGGTTAACAGACTTTAAGTGCCAAAATATTACAAAAGGCGCAATATCCCTCTAATATAATTTGTCTTATTGTAGATATCTGACTCTATAATGACAACACTGTAAAGTTACATTAGCATTCACACATCTTCTAAAAGACCCATCAAACATCCTTAACCATTTCCTTCAAAATTGAAAAAAAAAAAAAGATTGTGTCATTATAAAGACATTACCTCACAATTCAATTTCAAACTATAATAAAATAAGTTAAAATATAAAAATGTGTATTGAATGTGCAATTTTCCTGAATATTACTTTTATATTTTCCAAATTATTTTCAGTAAAGGTGAATGGCTCCCCATAATGTTTTAGCTTTCTATTTTTCTGATGAGATGCAATGGTAGCAAAAATGGTTTTAAAGTTAAAGCACATGGCTCATTAAGTTGTCTATTTGTGTTTACGCCAGCGAATACCATTACAGCTAAAGCTGAATGTACTTCAGAGTACGTTTATTATAGATAATGGAAAAAACAACACTGGCCACACAGTCCATTTACCCAGAGTCAGACATAAACACACATGCCTAAACATCTCTCTGTGCATCTAAATACTGTATTTGTATACTGTATAATGCTTTTATATACAGTGCCATTTAAAAGTCTAAGTCCACATGTGATTTAAAAGCTCTTTTTAACCCGGAAAGACCCAGAAAGTTTTAGGATGCTGACAATTTACAACAAAGAAGTGTTATGATATGAAATTAACACTATTTCTAGGTCACTTATTCCAAGAGTTGGTAACAATATACTGTCAACACACACACACACACACACACACGCAATGTGCCTATAAAGCCTCATTAACTATAGTTCTGTCATGACAACTCTCGGAGGGATTGGCATGGTAATGTACATGACAATGTTAATGTATTTGGTCTTGGCGGAATAGATCTGCTACACTGCTGCTGCTGCGGCAGTGCAAGTACCGAGACTTGCTACTGCCAATACATCCACAACATGCTGCTGTGAGCATGTAAGAAATATTGCTGCTGCAAATATAACATACATGAAATAACCCCCATATAGCATACATTAATCACCTCGTAGCAGATCTATACAGGTGGAGCTGGGGAAGGTGGAGGGTTTCTGAAGCAAGCTGCAACTGCTACGGCAAGCGCTAATCATATATTTGAATGTTGAGCAGCGAGCTCATTGGCTACCGATACAGGAGAGAACCAATCAGCTGTGCCATGTGATAATGTCAATGATCATTAGGTCAGATTGAGTTAGACCTATAGGACTGCGCCATCTAGAGTTTCATGCCAGAACTCTGTATATGGAGATGCTAATTTCTAAGCTTTGAGTTAATGATATTAACCTGATTGAGATCTTGATACAGAGCCATCTCATTTATAAACATAAGTCTGTTGTTACCCAGCAGGACACTGAGGAGTCCTGATGTCTTCACAGTCCTCTTCCAGCCAAGGTTTTTCACCTGTGAAGAAAAGACGGAAGAGAAAGGAAGTATTAATAGTAACTTGAAACTCTGGCCAGGTGTATTTGTTCTTTCAGTGATGCATTTTCTAAAGTTTCCATTGAGTTAGCAGTGAGAAAGAGAAATGAAAGGGTGATGAGGAACAGTTCAGTTTTCACGCAGGAGAGGGTGAAAATGTTGGCCTTGATAAGACAATAACACCACACATGCATTCAAACGTAATCAATCTGGAATAAAGGCAAAGTACTGGGAAAAAAATACAGGGACTACATTACAGTCTTCTAATGATACAAACAACCGACACAGTCCAGGCTGCTTTTTTGCAAGTGAAGTGATAATAATTCGCTGTCAGCCGCTAATGCAACGGCAGGAACAAACATGGCTATGATTGTGTACATAAGAGTTACTGAAGTAAGACAGCTAGTGGAATTATGAGTTAACACAGGCAACATGTGGAATCTTAACTCCCTGTTGTGTTTAACTCACATCATATGTGAACAATTTGTGTTTTCAGAGGATTCGAAGAGCAGATGCAGTGCTTTCAACTACAGCCAAATCTTTTTTTTTCTTTTGCTCTCACACAAATATCCTGCTTAGAAAATGTGGAAATCAGAGCTAGTTGTCACACATAAAGTTGTCACAAGAGCTGTATTTCATTAACCAAAGGTTTTAAGTCAAGAGTCCAATTTTACAAATGCTTTTTTTTAGAGTAGCATTTTTAAGTTGGTTTATTTAATGTAATGCTATATAATTGGTTCATGTAAAACACTTAAATGCAATTTATAATGTGTTTCGTTGTTGTTTTTGACCCACTTGAGTAGAACTTAAAGGCATAGTTCACCCAAAAATGAAAATTCAGACATCATTTACTCATCCTCAAGTTGTTCCAAACCTGCATGATTTTTTTTAAATTATTATTCTGATGAACACAAAAGAAGATGTTTTGAAGAATGCTGGTAACCAAACAGCTTTTCGTAGCCATTAACGTCTATAGATGACAGAATTTTCATTTTTGGATGAACTATCCCTTTATCATCTTTATATGTAATTTCATAATGACTTTTATTGTCTTTGAAATATGCTTATTTAATAGCAGGTTCCCAGTTTGACAGCTTACTATATATACTGTATATTGTGACAATATAAATGCATTACATAAACTCTATCTTTTTAGCAGCACAATAAAACTGAAAATTGCAATAGTGCAAGACTTTAAAGTGCCCCTATTATGGATTTTTGAAAATTACCGTCCCTTTTTAACCCAGCGCTGGGTTATATTTAACCCAGCATTTTTTAGAGTGTATGTATATAGTTTTTTATTAATCTTTTTTCAGCTGTAGTTTTAGTTATTTTAGCTAAATTTTATCTTGCATGCATGTCAACCTGTTGTTGGGGACTCCCAAAACCAAAATATGAACCTTTCATTACCCATAATAGGGACACTTTAAAATCCAATACAGAAACTGAATTTCAAAAATAAACCTATTTTTTGGAGTAAACATGTGATGACTAGTTTAACACAATAGTGATACTATATAACTATTTGGACATTATTCTGTCCAAACACACCCGAAAAGTGACCTGAAATAATCAGAAGACCATTTGTGAAAATAAAAAACGAAAACAACCAGCTATGAAAACACCATGTAGAGACGCTTCACTGCGCTCTATCCTGCAGAGGGGAGATGAAGTCCAGGCCCAAATAACTTCAAAGACAAATCCTTCAGATCCATCACAACTTCACAGACGCTTATGAGCCTTTCAGTGAAACAGATACATGTCTGTTCAAAGCTAAAATGAAAACCTAACCGGCTTGAGGATTTTATACAACCCTTATGAGATTGTATCAACCCAAAATGTCTTTATTTACATTTATACAACATAAATGACAACTAGCATGTTGTGTAGCTACTCGATGAGAATGGAATGCAGAGCAAAGCATGTCTTGTACCTTTACATATGCTCTTGTAGTTCGAGCAGCAGTCACCCAATTTCACACAGTCTTCAGAACAGGAGCAGAGGCTGTTCAGCAAACGCTCCTCACCGCAACGGAATTTAGAACACGTCCAGCGCTGACCTGGAACACAGCGAGTGACGTGATAAACAGCAGGATAGAGATGACTGGGAAGATTTGAGAGGATCAAGATTGTTGATATAAACTGCTGAAATTTTGGTATCATGAAAGCACTTCAGAGCTGTATAGAAAAGTGCTTTCAAAATCAGTGTAGCACATACAGCATATTTTACATGCACTTTTAACATTTAAAACTAATCTGACAACTGAAAAAAAAAAAAATGTGTAGAAAGTCAATGGAAGGCTTTCTGATTCTTAAAGGGACAGTTTACCCATTTACTCAAGACTGTGTCAGCTCTTTATTGTTAGTCACAGAAACACTGAATGATCAATAATATCTCATGCACAACCATTAAATTATATGATAATTCTTTAGGTTATTATGAAAATATTCATCCGTTCATGGATCAGTGTCATTCTAGTATAACTGAGATACTATTATAACTTTAAATTTTTTTTATTTGAATATTTTCTGTTTTTATTTTAATTTTAGTTAAAGTTTTAGTAATTGTGTTGTGTTTTTTGTTTTTTTATGTATACACTCTAAAAAATTGTATTGGCAACGAGTTACATTTTTTATTCTATTTTAATTCAGTTAAAATTTATTTTCGTTTTTAGTTCTTAGTTAACTATAATAACCTTGACATAGATTCTGCAGTTTAGTTGTAATAATTTATTATATTATATTATATTATATCATATAGTTCTAACTATTATTAAAGATATATTATTACTATTAAAGTTCTATCATAAAATATTTTTGGTTGTTATGCTTTTGTAACAAAACATTACATATAACATATATTAAAAATGTCC
This sequence comes from Sinocyclocheilus anshuiensis, assembly GCF_001515605.1. NCBI lineage: Eukaryota > Metazoa > Chordata > Actinopteri > Cypriniformes > Cyprinidae > Sinocyclocheilus > Sinocyclocheilus anshuiensis. The sequence continues at coordinate 655,577 of NW_015539890.1, read as the reverse complement.
TGTTTTCTGAAACTCCAAAAATTATTTGAAAATTTCAACTGTTTCTGTCCATACAATGCAAGTCAGCATGACTGATCTGAGGAAGATTTAAAAAATATATTCCACAGACAAAAGACAGTCATATAAGTTTGGAAAATATGAGAATAATAAAATGATAACTGAATTTTCAAAGAACCCACCATTTAACCACAAACACTGAGGTCCAGCATCTGCTGGCAAGATAAAGCTTATGTACATGTGTGTTTTCAGTCAGTAGAAGCGCTCATCTTGACACATATCGACATTCTAGGACAAAGATGTTAGATAAAGCAACAAAGCACATTCTGAATGTAGGTCTGTGGGTTTTGTGTGTATGATACAAAAAGCTAAGTTCTAAAGTATTATACATGTGAAAAAATGAGACAGGTGGAGACAGTGAGACAGGAAAAGAGTCTGTCTCAGCAGACCCAAAGCCACTGAACCTTTACATGCAGTTCACCAAAGCAATATCCATCCATCCCACACATGCAGCGCACAGGGCAGGCACCACAGGGAGGAACATTCGGCTACTGTGTTGGAAAATGGAGCTGATTCAAAACATCAGGGGAAAAAACTGCAGGGAGGGACTTTAAACCCAAACTCGGAGAAACCCACAGAGCTCTAACACTTCACTGAGGGGATTTCAACAGGTGGGTGTTGATGGTTTAAACAGACATTCTTGTGTCCAATGTTTGCAGGCCTTTTTTGGACTGTTACACCCCTGAATAAATGGTCAGTGTCCGTACACATACTATGAATACAACTTCATTTTCCTTTTCTGTTTCTATCTCAGACACATTCACAAACACAGCTGGTTTCCAGGCTACCGAAACACAAAACACCATGACATTATCATGGAGAGTTCACACCTAATATTAAAGGGATAGTTCACCCAAAAATCTAAATTCTGTCATTAATTACTCACCCTCATGTTGTTCCAAACCTGTAAGACCTTTGTTGATCTTTGGGGAAAAAATGAAGTGATTTTTGATGATCCGAGAGCTTTCTGACCCTGCATAGACAACAACGCAACTAACACGTTCAAGGCCCAGAAAGGTAGTAAGGACATTCTTAAAATAGTACCACACACATCGTCGTGATACTCTCGTGAACATGTGGTGAAAACTGACACAGAAGAGAAGAAACTGTTAAATGAAGTTCTTATTTTTGTTTTCTTTGCACACAAAAAGTATTCTCGTAGCTTCATTAAATTACAGCTGAACCACTGATGTCACATGGGCTATTTTAATGATGTCCTTACTAACTTTCTGGGCCTTGAACGTGTCAGTTGCATTGCTGTCTATGCAGGGTCAGAAAGCTCTCATTCAGATTTCATCAGAAATACCTTAATTTGTGTTCCGAAGATAAATGCAGGTCTTACGGGTTTGGAAAGACATGAGTTATGAGTTTCATTCTTTTGTGGAACATAAAAAAGGAAGTTTAGCAGAATGACTAAGTGTAGATAGGGTTGCCAAGCTCCAAAAATGACAAAAAAACCCCTCACAAAAGTCATGACTTTTTCTTATTTTGAATGCTTTATCAGCATTCAGTAGCACATTGACGTCTAAAGTTATGTACTGTATGCAGTTATGAAACCAGAGACTTCACATTGAATCTGAACAGATTTGGTCACACAGGATGCATGAAATGTCACTTACTTGGTTCCACACACACTTCTTCATAGTCCAGACAGCAGGTGCCTTCATTCACACACGCAGTGTCACAGTGGCACACCGTGTTAGAGTCACGACTTTTGGACAAGCAGCGGTTTCTACAGCTATTAGTAACTAGAAAACACAAAATAAAGAGCATGTATGAATGATATGTGGATATAATGACACAGGCTTCATTCCCAAGCTCATGACACCAAAAACCATTACACAGTGGATTAAAGGGTGATAATAGATACTGTTTATGTATTATATGCACCATTATATGAGAAAGATTATAAAAGGGGAGCTTTAAACCATGACCAGAAAAAAAAGTAGAAAACTAAGATACCTTTATCACTGCAACGGAGTTTGAGTATAAATATGACTGTGAGAATTAAAGCCAGCAAGCCAAGCAGAAGGACCTATAGAGAAACAGAAGAAGAGATAGAGAGAGAGAGAGAGAGAGAGAGAGAGAGAGAGAGAGAGAGAGAATAAACAAGAGGGCAAAAACTGTAGTTACAAGATTCAGTAAAGCATATATCATTTGCATTAATATAATTTGCTTGGACTTTAGGAAATACTGTAATAATAAACGTTTCTTTGACATAAATGTTGCTAAATACAGCATCCTGCTTAGAAAAATTCTAAGCAGAAATTAGCCTTGTAGGTGTATACTGGCATTTCACTACAAACAGCAAGGTCAAAAGTTCGGTTCCTGTGGACATACACTGTACACTACAGCAGTGTTGCCAAGTCCGTGGTTTTCCCGTGGACTTGGGCTACTTTAACTGTTGCCGCGGTTTGTTTTTCATGTCCGCTGGTTGAAGTGACTCCAATAACATGATATCTATCCCCTAGAATGCGAATTTTAGTAGGGGAACCCCACCAAAAAAACGTGTATTTTAGCCCCCGGAACTGGGGACCCCCTCGAAACACCAATGGGCTAGTTTTGGGTAGCGATTTGGCGGGTTTTCTTGTGAAAACCTGGCAACCCTGCACTACAGTTCAAAAGTTTGAAATCTCTTATGCTCACCAAGACTATGTTCATTTGACCAAAAATACAGTTAATATAAATATATATATATATATATATTAATATTCCTGTGATGGCAAAGCTGAATTTTCATTATTACTCCAGTCTTCAGTGTCACATGATCCTTCAGAAACCATTCTAATATGCTGCTTTGCTGCTCAATAAATATTTATTATTATTAATGTTGGAAACAGTTGTGCTGCTTAATATTTTGGTGGAAACCATGACATTTGGAGAATAGAAACTTCATCAAAACAGCACAGCATTTATTTGAAATAGAAATCTTCTGTAACATTTTAAGTCTTTACTGTCACTTTTGGTCGATTTAATGTGTCCTGGCCGAATAAAGGTTTTATAAATAAATAAATCAACTTTTGAATGGTGGTGTATCTTTAAAAACACTGACTATTGCACCAGCGGGAATGGTACATACACTTTTCATTCTCTCCACAATGAGATACTGTATGCTGGCTTCTGGACTAATGACCAGCATTTCCTCTGAAGCTCCAGTGCAGCCAGTTGTTACTTGTTTTCACAGCTTTTGCATTGTAGTGTTTTATTAAAAAACACGGCTCCAGCATTGTTTGATAAATTAATTTCCAGCTGGGCCAAAACAACCCAATTGCTGGGTCTGTCCCTATTTTACCCAGCACTGGGTTGTATTTAACCCAGCATTTTTTTAGAGTGTGCCATGACCTTTAAAGACTTGTTTCCCTGACTTTTCCTGGCCTGCACATCACATTTGTTTCCAGGTTTTCATTGGTCGTGGGAATCCTGATGATTAATGATGCAAGTATGAGCAAAATCTCAGCTAGAACAGCCTACTTCTAACAGCAGAAATGGTCAAATAGAATGTACAAAAACAAAGAAAAAAGAAACAGGGAAAAAATAGACACAAAACTTTACATAATATGTGACCCTGGACCACAAAACCAAAATGATCGATTTTTCTTTTATGCCAAAAACATTAGGATATTAAGTAAAGATCATGTTCCATGAAGATATTTTTTTTATTTCCTATCGTAAATATATCAAAACTTAATTTTTGATTAGTAATACGCATTGCTAAGGACTTAATTTGGACAATTTTAAAGGCGATTTTCTAATATTTTTTTTTTTTTTTTAAATTGACCCTTATGACTGGTTTTGTGGTCCAGGATCACATATATAAATCTTCTGAAAGTATACACATACATTTTAGAAAACATGCAGTTTTTTCTTGTTTCGATGAAGTGCCACTTAAGCCTCAATATCTAACTTAATTATCCATGTGTAGTATATGCATGCTATACACTATACTATGCTGTATTATACACTGGTCTATATGGAAATATACTGTATGTCAACTTACTTGAAATTAATACAAGTAACTAAATTAATTATTATTTATCCTTACACAAACAATTAAGATGAAAGGTTAAATGAGTAGCACTCTCATGGGTTGCTTGTTTAACCTAGTTTCAGAAACCTGCTGTTATAGCGTCCCATGAGTCTTCGCTTACCGCACAGAGGATTTTCAAGTATCTTGACTTTGTTTTGGTGGCGCTTTGTGTCCGTTTGGACCGCTGTGCTGTCCCCAGTAGGTTGGCGGCGTGCTCGCTCATGTGTTCATCCCGCTTGGCTGAATCCATTATTGATCGCTCGCTCAGTGTGCGTTGCACAGGTTTGTTTTGCAGGGACTCATTTCAAACTTTGTTCTCTAGTGACTTTGTAGCTCGTGCAGTAAAGGACCGCCCAGCTGCAGTCTAGTCAACCAAAGGTAACATGAGCGGCAGCACATGCCCTGCTACTGTGTAATTATATTTCAACCCGAGAAAGGCCAGTCGACGGCGAAGACTGGGTGCACTGAAATTACCTTTATAATCTGTCGATATATGGTGTATATCACGTGTCCGTGTTTGGAATAACGTCTTTGGCTGATTTATAAAATGAGCCGTTTTAGGTAGGCGTGGCTGACTCTTAACTTTTATAAAGAATATCTCTTTGGATTTGAGACTTTAGTCTTTGCAACTTTACAGATCTTCTTTATGCACCAAGAGCTTGTAACACTCCAAAGAGAAAGGAAAAATTGAAATCGCATCATATGACCCCTTTAAAGTGTGGTAGATTCACTCTAGGGTGAATGCTAATAGCCTACTGGTTTGGAATTGTGTTGGCTGTAATTTGCATGGCAAAACAACTACAGAAATTTGCAGCCACTGTGTAACATGCAAAATATGCTGCAACATCAAGGTTCAAGCCTTTATTTGTTATTGAATGCATTCTGTCAGATTCCACATGAACTGGTGCATTTCGTTATGATGGCCTCAATGTGCATCTGCTTTATTGCAAGTTTTGCACAACTACGCTCTCTCGTGGTCAGTCGACGCATGTACACTCCATCATTTATCTGATATTCAGCAATTATATGAGCATGATCTGAAGGAAAGAGATCCATTCAGCCATCAGATCAACATCACAACCTGCATTTAACTTTCTGTTATTAGTATATATGACATCACTATAAGAGATACACTATAAGAAATGGTTTTTGAATTGCCATATTAACATAAACCATACAAATATGAATAAAACGTGTTTTTACCTTTTACCAGTTATATTAGCCTGTTACCAGCTGTATTTTCATCCTGATGAAGATGGCTGTATTTTGCGGTTGATTATGGTCAAATATCTGTGACATCTTGAATCTGGGCAGAGCCAGCGAGGCTGATTATCTGAGCTGACAGTATCAAGTTCCTAGTTCATTTAGTCTCACTTACCGCATCCTTCAGGAAACGGAGGGAATCTAATTAGAATGAACAATACACAGAGAGGTCATTACATTAAGCTCAATTATTGATCAACATCAATGGAATTTTTTGTAAAGCATTGTATTTTTTTTTTAATGATAGGGTGAGGTGTGCAAAAGTAGGACAGTTTTGGTAGATTTTTACAAAATTTCATTTAATAATGTGATATGGACATTTGAGCATAGTTAGGCACTTCCTCTTTTTTAATGTTTTATTGGACAGATCATAAGCTAAGTGAGACAGTGCTTTTAAAAGTATGTGAAATACTACAAAACATGTCTTTAGAACAATTTTGTTCTATAAAAAAGTCTGTGACCTTTATGGAAATCTGTATCTCATCAACTTAAGGTGGATATGCTGGTTTTTTTAACATAGTGACAGTTATGTTACTGGTGAAAGGTGGACTAACTGCTTTAACCAGCTCACTTACGGTCTACCAGCTTGATTTCAGCCTCACAACCTGGTATTCCAGCTAATCCATTATCTAGATCAGCTTGGACCAGTTCATGACCAGCAAGCTGTAACTAGAAACCATGTAAAACCACTTTCCGTCATGTGCTATAGAACAGCTACCATCTGGATATCACAAAATATCCAGACTCTATAGGATAGATCCAGAATCTGTAAACTTTCTTTCTCATGTTCAGCATAAATAGATATTTTGAAGAACGTTGGGTGAACAAACAGTTGACGGCAAGTGGGGACCAGAAACTGTGTGGTTATCTACATTCTTCAAAATATCTTCCTTTGTGTTTAGCAGAAGGACAAAATTCATACAGGTTTGGAACAACTTGAATATTTGAATTTCTAATGAACTGTCCCTTTTAGGGCTGCAAAACGATTAATCGCGATAAATCGTTTCAAAATAAAAGTTTATGTTTACATACTATATTTGTGTGTACTGTGTATATTTATTATGTATACATAAATACACACACTTATATAAAAAATATTGATTTATTCATATGTAAACACTTGTATCATTTATATTATAAATATAAATTTTTATATATAAATCTAACATATATACATGTATGTGTGTGTATTAATATATACATAATAAATAAACACAGTACACACACATTTAGTATGTAAACTAGTGCTGTCAAACGATTAATCGCATCCAAAATAGGTTTTTGTTTACGTAGTATATGTGTGTACTGTGTATATTTATTATGTGTATATATAAATACACACACATGCACGTATATATTTAAGAGAAATGTTATGTTTATATATTAAATATATAATATAAATTCCACGAATATAAACATATACATGTAAATAAATATTTTCAAAATATATACTGTACCCTATATGTGTGTATATAGCCTACATAATAAATATACACAGTACACACACATAGGCTATATTATGTAAACAAAAACTTTTATTTTGGATGCGATTAATCGTTTGACAGCACTAATGTAAACATAAACTTTTATTTTGAATCAATTAATCGTGATCGATCGTTTTGCAGTCCTAAAAGCTACACTGAAAAATAACCTAAAATGGTAACTTAATTAAATTAACTGCTTTTATTCAAGTCAAAGATATTGTTTACCTTCACTAAACCAACTTTCACTTCATCTAACATAGTACTTAGACATATCTTGTGATGAAATGCAATTTGCAACAATTATTTTTGTATTTGATAATTCAGTCACCGAATAATTCCATTCTTTAAATGTTTTCGAATAAAGTTTTCATGCGGTGGTGGATTTTTAATGCACTTGTCAGCTAGCTGTTGAAGCTTGATCATCTCCACTATGATGATGTCATGCAAATGTATTTATGAGCCATTGTTACGTTTGATTAATCTTATTTGTCCCACTTTTCCCGATGTTTGCTGAGCCCAGCCTATTTAAAACGCTCGGGTTATTGTAGCTCCATCTTCAGAGGCCCCTTTAAAATCTGTCTGCAAATGAACTGTCTGTTTTGTACCAATGGGAGGTTATGAAGATGAAACACGGCTGAGATGTGTTGACTCGACAGGCACATGTGCACCCGTGGTGCTGAAGGAACAGCTCAGTGAGCCCCGTCGCAATGAAACAGTCCTCAGTCCTCCAAGTTTGCGGCTCGCTTCATTCGCTCTGACCATGAAGAGACAAAACATCAGGACCCTCGTGTTAATCATCTGCACTTTCACTTATTTGCTCGTCGGAGCGGCTGTTTTTGACGCTTTAGAGTCCAAGATGGAGATCACCCAAAAGAGAATCCTGGACGATCGGAAGCGAGAGCTAATGGACAAGTACAACTTGAGCAAAGTGAATTTTGACGAGCTGGAGCGGGTCGTGCTGCAGCTGAAGCCGCACAAGGCTGGAGTCCAGTGGAGGTTCGCTGGCTCCTTTTACTTCGCCATCACGGTCATTACCACCATAGGTATGTCAGACATGCAAATACCGTGTGCGTCAACTTGTTTTTCATAAAACTTTTTAATTGCTGTCATTGTGTTCAGAGTTCCTCATACAAGACTGTCCAAATATGATTATAATAAATCATAAATGAGCTCTTGGTCGCCCATGTTGTACACTAATCTGCGTGTGCGTATTTATGTCAATTGTATTAGTAAAGTATGCGAATTTTAGACTTTTAATGTAGGCACATAATAATAAAATACATTGCATGTAGGCCTATTTTGTTATTTCGAACGCTGAATTAACCCAAATGTAAATTAATTGCTTTTCCGATGAGTAACAGCCTTGTAAATCGTTTTGGGAGTATTTAAATAACACACCCTGGTAGAAAACCCAGTTTAAGATGGTAGCTGTGTTTGGAACATGCTAACTGATTTCTAGATGGTCATCAGCTGGGTCAAACTGCCTGTTAGTTGCTCTAAATTGGTCATTAGCTGGTCTAGAGTGGCAGTTAACTGGCCCAGTCAAGACATTAGCTGGTCTAACATGGTTATTAGTTGGTCCAGGCTGGTTGACCATTGTGGACCAGCAATAAATCATCTACAATCTGCTCAGGTGATTTTTAGGTTGCAGGTCAAGCAAATGAGCATCTTAAAGACCAGCCAGAACACGTCCTCATACTTTGCCCAAAACACTGTGGGCAGCTCAAACTGGATTGTCCAGCAGGGGCACAGATAGCTTATGTGTACTTACACAACCTTCAGGAAAAGTCAGACTTCCTAGAGATGTTGAGACATCTGTGGGTTTAGCTTGGCAGTGTACTACAAGCGTGACACTGGACGGCTCTCGAAGAATCAGACACGTAGCCGACAGAAGGTTGTACGAGGGCGTTTAATTCATCCAAAGACCAGCAGACCATGTTCAGTGACCAGCCTTCATCTGTCCGTCTCTCTCTGCTTCATTGTCTCGGCAATAGGATATATGGAGTTGACATGACATGTCGAGCGGTGACAGCACTGTCCTGCATTGTGACCTGCTGTACTTAATCTAAAACGACATTAAACACTTATTTATTATTCTTGTATAACATTAGAGTTGCTTATTTATGGCCTTATATTAATTGAGACTGCATTCAGTTGTGTACTTTTTATACTATATGCATTTTATAGCCTATTGAACAAAAGAAAAGGTGAAAGGTAATTATAAGTAAATGAACGAGGACCAGTTAGAGCTCCTACAATGTATACTTCCTTTTATGTGTTTATGATGCATATTTTTGTATTATATATAATACACACAGAATTTTTAACTCTTAAAATCATTCTCAACTATACTCAAATAAAAAATTTTTCGTTAAATGTAATATTTTTGTAATTGTAATTATTATATGTAAATGTAATTCTTTGTCTTTAAATAATAACAAAACTCTATGCAACGTACTGTATTGAATGAGTACTTGTAGTATACTTCAAATCTTAAAAGTATATAAAAAAAAAACATGCTAATATAGTATTAACGAAATGAAAGGCCACTTAAGTGCTTTAACAGAAAAAAAAAACGTTCATGTTTCCTAAAACACTTAAGTACACTTTTAAAACGTGCACTTTGTAAAAATGTCAAATTAACAGTTTTATTTGTTATACAGTTTTAATGATTTGTTATGCTTTAGGAGTACACTTATTTTGATGTGTTGACAAACAAACATGTTAAAACTGTTCATCAGCACATTCAGTAATAAACTTTAACCATTTCAGAGACAACAGAAATAATTATGAAAATTGCATGTACTTATGGGTTAAAAGAACTCTTAAGTTAAACTAACTGCATTAATATCAATTTAAACTAGAATACATTTTCATTCAATTGCAATTATCATGCAATTATGATTCCTGAACACATTACGTAAAGTTTGCACTTAAATCCATTCTATTAAAGTATATTATTTTCATAACAAGTACTCTTTTTTTTAAGTATGCTAAAGTATACTTCTTTTTCACAAGGGTTCTATAGATTCAATTTGGATCGTGTAATGGACTGTAAATCATATTAAAATCTCAACCCCATTTTCGGATTCACAAAAACTCAACTTTATTCATTTTTCCATTGTCATGTATGCGGTGTTTCCTCTTATCAGACACATCCATGGTCAGGTCTGTTTCATGTGCTATAGATCAGGTTACAGTGTACATTAGCCATGAGTAATCTAATCATCAGTTAAGCAACCGGCCTGCCAGCACCTTATTGTCAATGCAGGACACTCTGTAAACAAGGAACTGTTTACTATCTGTGGTCTGTGGTATCAGCTTAGTACACTCAGCTAATCTGATCCATTAGTCTAGTGGAAGTTCCTTTAATTATCAGCCCACAGTTCTGTATTACCAAACAGGACTGTAACCAGCATAGATATTGAGGAAGATGTGTTTCCCTGAATATCCAGATGAGGGTTCAATCAATACTATCTCGGAAATTTGGTTACATCCTTCTTGTCACCAGGCAGGTTTAGTTAGCATGGTGACCAGATCGATTGATTTAAAGATGGGAAGATTTTATGGCAAGTGACTCATGACTTGTATGATCTCTCTTATTTTGTTAAAATTATTCACATTTTCACAGATTCTGCAAACTTTCGCATGCCACTGTACGCTGCTGTCATTAGCATGATAATAGCATACTGGTTTAGTTGTTAAGCCAGAAAAATACTCAATATAATATTATAAATATCTAAATAAGTATGTGAACTCAGATGTCTGTAGCTACGCACACTCAATTTCATGCAGCATTGCGTTTTGAAATGTGCCAGCTAAACAGGCATTGTAGTAGCAGTATGCTAAGCTATTAGCAGTTAGCTTCAGTTTATAGCTTTGGTTGTGTGCTATTAGCCAATGTGTAACACAATTTCTAAAAATGCAGGCGAACTAAAAAAATATGCCTGAAGCGACATTTCTGCAAAATGATATTATGTTGCTTGCTTGTTTCGTGTCAATTTCAAAGTGAATTGTCCAGTGAGTGGTGCTAAAAGTGTGTTCAGTTTTCTCCAAAAGAGATGAATGTGAATTTGGCAATGTTTATTACGTTGGTTGTTGTACACGAATGAAATGTCCAGTCACTGGCGCAATTGAAAATACTACTTAGTAGAAAATGACAGTGTTAACAAAAGCAAATGTGAAATAAAAATGCATTTGCTCAAGCAAAAATGCCATTTTAGCTTGCCTACACAAGTCTTTGATGTCTTTTATCATAATTCGTGTTTTGCTGGACTCAAGCTCTCACAAGTGCAGTGCTGTATCAGGTGAGCCACCAAGCAAGTTTACTAAGCCATACATATGGAGCTGGTTATGTCATGCAAACATCAAAATCAGTATCAGTTTACAAATCATACACTATGGTAAAAGTGTTATCAGGTCATAACATAGTATTGTGCAAGGAACCATGTGAAAAGAAGTGTTTATTAATTAATAACCTACCCCTGTAATCATAATTTGTATAAAAGGAAAACTGACACTAGTGTTGATTTCATCTGGAAACTGCAGTGAATTACGTATACACTGTAAAAAAATGTCACCCCTTTCAACTTAAAAACGTAAGTTTTGTGGCTGCCTTAAAATTTGGAATGGTTGGGGGGTGGGGAGGGGCGAGGTTGTGGTTAGAACGCTTGGTTGAGTGAGTGCATCAGTCGAGACGATGAAGAAGTGCTGCTGCAGAGTTAGTGCATCTGCATCAGAGAAAAGCAAGAAGAGCTGCTGTGCTGTAGCGTCAAATTTTCGGCATGTCTAGAACAGCGGTTATCAATTCCAGTCCTCGCGTACCCCCGCTCTGCACATTTTGTATGTTTCTCTTATTGCTTCATACGTTTGTTATATTTGACTGTAAGCGCCCTGCGAAGTGGACATTACCGGATATTCCTCCATGATTCCAGTTTGAAGGGAGCGTATATGTTACATACAAAGGGCATTTAAGTGTGCGAGAAGTGAATTTAAATTGTATTTATTTACAGAGGTATATTATGTCCCACTTCACGCTTCTCTAGTAAGTTTCGTTTGTGTGTGAAGACGCTGCAGGCAGCGGTGCAGCGCAAATCTGTAAATGAATATTCCGAAGTGAAGTAAACTTCAACGGATTTCCCCTGCTCAGGGAGTAGGGAGCAATGGACACTGTGTAGGGACCATGTCAAT
>NW_015539890.1:632910-643124 GCF_001515605.1 Sinocyclocheilus anshuiensis | reverse complement strand
TGCATTTACTGTTACCTGTAATCTGTTACCAGTAAGCAATTTGCAATCGTAAAACAACAATTATATATAAAATATATGATGATGGCTAATAAAATAACAAATGGCACAGAAAACGAGCTTGTGAGGAACAGATGTAACGTTAGGCCTACAGTGCGTCCAACTGAGTGTAACGTTTAACATGTCGGTTGTACGGCTGACAAAAACGTCTTTCTACAAAAGTAGTCACAAATTAACAAGGTTAACAATAGTTTGAATCGTGGTCTCTTAGATCATATTAAAAAGTTTCATATGTTCATCTAGTTTGAATAGAAACTGACAAAACTAGTGACGATTAGTTCATACGTCGTAGAAAACAGCTCGGGCGTCGTCTACCTCAAGTTAACTTATATTATCCTAGCTTGAACAGTTGATAAAAAAAATAAAATAAAATAAAAAACCGCTTAACTTTACTGAGTAACGAATACCAACTGACTGGGATAAACTTCCAGTGGCCGCGAAAATGCCGAGCCTGCTCAGCAAAGCTGGTAACGTTACCCACTTTAACGGTAAAATACACCTATAACCGCTCAAATTGCCCATCTTAACTATGTTTAACAGGTAGAGAAACACATTTGTGTCAAATCTCAAACGTTACATTACAATCTGCAGTGCTAATGCAGCACAGCGGCCACCGTATCAGAAATACAAAACTTGAAAGGTAAACACAGTTCGGAAAACAATGACAGAACATACCTAATTCTGCTAAAATGAACAATAATCTCCCAAAAATGATGTTACACAAGCATTCACTCACCTCATCCACGCTGAATATGCTTCGCGCGCAGCCCAACGGACAGCTTCCTCAAGTTCATGAGTTGTTCGTCTGAAACTCCTCCGCGGTTTAGTTAGTTCGCTGTATAGTCCGCCCGTGTCTCCTTGTTTGATGTTGCACTGCGATGTCTCATGTTTCAAACATGAGTCTAATGTCTAGATTTGCGGAATATTTTTTTTTCTTGGAAAGGACTCTGATATTAAATTAATGTACAAATCTGACTCCTGCGCATGAATCCATGTTAGAGATTTGGCCGGTTAGTGCCAATAAGCTACAACTTAAAATGTTAAGTTCACTGAACTAAATTGAGCTCTTTGAACTTCAGTAACATTAAACTGACTCTTGAAAATCAAGTTGAATCTAGTATAACTTATAAAAAAAAAAGTTGAAATTGCTTAAATTCTTTTTATGAGTTAAAGTAACTTCAAAACATAAGTTGTCATGGCTTTTTCATCATATCATTTTTTACAGTGTAGGTAAGTTTTTTTGGAAAAATGTAGGTTGAGGCATGTTTTTCCCAAAGAAGAAGCACTTCAGTTCAACAAGTAGATCCATCTGCATTCTGTCATGTTGAGCACCACTGTTTTTGAGCACAAGAGTGCATGTTTTGTAAAGACATTTCCTTTTATACAGAGCCTAATTATACAGACCTTTCATAATGCAACCCACCAACTAGTCCATTTTGAAATATGCAGTTGATTGATTTCAAAATACTGTTTTACACTTAACTAATATCAATAGCAGAACTCTTGCTCTCTTGTAATTTGAAAATATATGTTGTTCGGCACAGATTTTGAGGGGATTTTAATTCCAAAACACTAGAATAATGTGCTCCCTAGAGCTTTTTGAATTTATGCTTAGAATGTTGATGTGAAAGATGTGGGATCAATACAGTTCCAGGGTCCGGCGACAGTACAGCGGGACACGAGCACCTCTTCTGCCCTCCTCTGCGGGGAAGGAGTGTTTTGAATGGAAAGAATGTGAACTGAAAAAACAAATACCCTCCTGGCCAGCAGAGCAGCAGGTCATACATCAGTTGGAATCTGTGGCTTTTTGCACTTTATACATTTCAGGCAACATTTCACATAGAGAATCTGTTGATCAGCTTGACAGCTCTAGTGTCCCAGTTGATTTTTCAAAAGGACAATGAAGGTGCTATTAAGGCCTTGTATTTGCAGCATTTGATTTTTTTTTTTTTATATGCCACTTTACCCAAAGCATATTTACAGTCCACCAGCCAGATGGATAGACCATTTTATGACACCCATGGTGCAAAGATACACTTCTAAAGGAAGTTATACAGAGATTACAGCATGCAATGCACTGCATATCCTGCTCTAAAACTAACAGAAAAATCAATATTTCCTGATATTATGCACAAAATCCGGTGTTTAAACAGCAAGATAAAAATTTTACAACTAATTTAGTTTTACCTACAGTCAAATCCATCAATATTTTCATCCAACATTGTTTGTATTATGCCGTTGTCCCACAGAGCTCACAGAATGCACAATATTTGAATACTGTAGGCCTACACACAAAATCAATTAAAAACAATATTAATACTACATACATAACTATACTAATTATATTACATACTACTATATTAATTATTAAAAAATGCTAATTGATATCCATTGCGATTTAAAAGGGACTTGTTGCTTGTTTGAATGAGCTACTTGATATCTGAGAAAGATGTGTTTAAGCACATGGCCTTGGGTTGTTGTTGGCATGACTTTCTGCAGTGCGATTATGCTTACGTATACTGTATATGTGGATACATTTTCATCCAGTGTGACACATGGCAGGTTGCCCATTAGTGACGGCATCACTGGTGCTTTGCAAGGACAGTCACCATCAGTCATCATGAAAGACCCATTTCTGCATCCAAACAAAGCTATGATCTTATATCGCCCCATAACCATGAATACATGAAGATGTCACTGGGGTGGTACCTTTTTGAAAAGTACAAATAAGTATCATTAAGGTACTAATAACTAAACTTTGGGTACTAAAATGTACCTTTAAGGTACTTCTATGCACCCTTTAGGGGTCAATAAGGTACAAATGTGTACCTTTTTAAATGGTACTGTCCTAGTGACAGCTGTGTACCTTTTTTTTCCTGAGAGTATTTCACATTTAATTCAGTGTGTTACCTTCCATTTCTTTGTAATTGTTTGAAGAATTTAGCAATTTCTGAGTGATTTTTTTTTTATACAGTTTTTTTGTTCAGTGTAGGAAATTTGGAAAAGGACATGAATTGGACAAGTTGGAAGACATGAAATATGAAGCAAAATAAATTTACCTTTCAAAAGATTTTTTTTTTCTTTTTTGAAAATTATTTAGCATTAACCTGATCAAAGATGACCGTAGACTTTTTTTTTCAGTGTAGGAAATTTGGAAAAGGACATGAATTGGACAAGTTGGAAGACATGAAATATGAAGCAAAATAAATTTACCTTTCAAAATATTTTTTTTTTTTCTTTTTTGAAAATTATGTAGCATTAACCTGATCAAAGATGACCGTAGACTTTTACATTGTTACAAATTGCTATAACAAATTTCTCAAGTAAATGCCATTCTTGTGAACTTTCAATTCATCAAAGAATCCTAAAAAAAAACATTTTTAACATATGTTTTTTGATCAGCATTCAGCATATTAGAATGATTTCTGAAGGATCATGTGACACTGAAGACTGGGAGTAATGATGCTGAAAATTCAGCTTTGCATCACAAGAACAAATTACATTACAAAATATATTAAAATAGAAAACGTATTTTAAATGATAATATTTCACAATATTACTGTTTTTGTTATCAATAAAAATAAATGCAGACTTGGTTAACATAAGAGACCTGTATTTATGCAAATGTCTCTAAAAAATAATAGCAATTATTTTAAAAAAAATTCAAATGTAGTAATACTATATCAAAGAAGGGAATCTGACATTTATTATCAAGTAACCAAATGCTGTCTTATGTAAAAGCGAAAACCAAATAGCATTATATAATCACACGGAAGACATGAAATATGAAGCAAAATAAATTTACCTTTCAAAAGATTTTTTTTTTCTTTTTTGAAAATTATTTAGCATTAACCTGATCAAAGATGACCGTAGACTTTTACATTGTTACAAATTGCTATAACAAATTTCTCAAGTAAATGCCATTCTTGTGAACTTTCAATTCATCAAAGAATCCTAAAAAAAACATTTTTAACGTATGTTTTTTGATCAGCATTCAGCATATTAGAATGATTTCTGAAGGATCATGTGACACTGAAGACTGGGAGTAATGATGCTGAAAATTCAGCTTTGCATCACAAGAACAAATTACATTACAAAATATATTAAAATAGAAAACGTATTTTAAATGATAATATTTCACAATATTACTGTTTTTGTTATCAATAAAAATAAATGCAGACTTGGTTAACATAAGAGACCTGTATTTATGCAAATGTCTCTACAAAATAATAGCAATTATTTCAAAAAAATTTTAAATGTAGTAATACTATATCAAAGAAGGGAATCTGACATTTATTATCAAGTAACCAAATGCTGTCTTATGTAAAAGAGAAAACCAAATAGCATTATATAATCACACGACTCTGCAGCACTGGTTTGCCATCTCGATTTTCAAGAAGATGTGAAAGATTAAAAGTGACAGCAGCAGGACATCTGACCCAAAACACTGCTACAGTTACATATAGCCTACTAAACATAACGGCTCAGCACGTGTACACACACAAATATAAATAATCATGTATATAAATGGGTTTTTCTTTCTTCATATATTCCAAAACGTCTTTGGAGGGTTTTCTATGTGCCATAGGATAATCTGATTATTAATAATTTCATTAATCCTCAACGTAGGACTGGTGAGCTGACAGTGATGTAATTCTAATAAAGGTGGATGCATCCCAGATCTGCATTTAACAAACACATGTAAACAGCACACACACTTAGGAACAAATATATAACATTTTGTCCATTATATTTATTATTATCACCCCTTATGCTTGTCCCTTAATATGGTTTATATTGTAATTTAACCAATGGCAAACATCTTTAATCCTTAATTTGGCACCATCCCTTCCCCCAACACTCTCACACCTTCTCTAAGTATTTAATCCCCAACCCCTTTAGAATATGTGTTCAACTACTGAATGGATTTGCAGTGACTGCAGCACATTTGATGATAATAATTCAGAAAAAAAGGAGTTATTTTAGGAGATGTAAGCTGAATTGGTTGGAGAGAAGCAGAGACTGAGAATGAGCTCTAAACAGCAGCCTGTACGTACAGATGGCTCGACTGAGCCGCTTTCAAAGAAATAATTCATGCTGCTTCTATAATAAGAGCAACTGGACTCCATCAAAGTGCAATGCAAAAACAATTACAGATGATCAAGCAAGATGAATCTCAATGAAAAGAATTTTAACAGGTGCAGGGATGGTAAGGATATTGTTGTACTTACAGTGCCAAATCATCCCAAACGTTCATATTTTAGCAAACAAGATTTTGAATTTGAACACTGGATTCCTATAGAGAAGTTTATGCACATCCTTTAAAGAAATAGTTCACACAAAAATGAAGATTTGCCAAAAACGTACTCACCCTCAGGTCATCGGAGATGTAGATGAGTTTGTGTCTTCATCTGAACAGATTCGGAAAGATTTTGCATTACATCACTTGCTCACTATTAGAGTGAATGGGTGCCGTCAGAATGAGAGTCCGAACAGCTGATAAAAACATCACAATAATCCACAAGTAATAACCCACACCACTCCAGTCCATCAAATAATGTCAAAAGCAGTGTGTTTGTAATAAACAAATAAATCAATAAGACGTTTTAACTTAACTTTATTCATAATATTGCTTTTTTCCAGTGAAAATTCATCTTGTCTGAATCAGGAGCGATATATGCACAGATCAAGCACTATTTACCAGTGAAAACAGTTCTAAACAAATATGTCAGTGGGTTTTGATGTGAGAGGACAACAAGGGATGGATTTTTTCACTTGAGGAAGCGTTATTATGAATTATGGACCTGTGTTTTAGCCATAAACAACAGTTGAAAACCCTTAATGATGGATTTGTTTCTTACAAACATACAGATTTTCACTTCACAAGACATTAATGGGTGGACATTTTTTTGGGTAAACTATTCCTTTAAAAAAAAAAAAGATTTTTGTTTCTGTTAAAGGGGTCATATGATGTTGCTAAAAAAGAACACTATTTTGTGTAAATATCTCTTTGGATTTGAGACTTTAGTCTTTGCAACTTTACAGATCTTCTTTATGCACCAAGCGCTTTTAACACTCCAAAGAGAAAGGAAAACTTGAAATCGCATCATATGACCCCTTTAAATATGTCAAATTGCATTATTTGTGTAGAGATGAAATGCCTCAGCCGATAGGACATAAGCTTCTGCAATTTGTCCGATAGATGTAAAGCTGACATCTTGTCGAAGCACAAGTGCTAAATAAAAAGTATGATGCTCATGAAAATCTTTAACTACTAATATATTCAGTATTTGGCCTGTTTAAGAAAAATGTCCATAAATATTCTTTTATCTCTGTTACACAATTACTTACACCAGTTTGCTCCATCAGCATTCTTTCACCACATTTATATATTTGAAACATTAATCATTATTAATTTAATAATTTTTATCATTGCAGTTAACACATACAGCTCCCTTTAAATGTAAAATATACATATACATAGTGCATACAGAATACCTACAGTGTACACTGAACCTGGCAGATTTATTTCTCGCATAAAAACAGTCGCAATACAGTAAACACACTGAACACTGAACTTTATGAAAACCCAATAACTAAACATTATGTTAATACAAATACACTTTAGTTTTAGGATACATTTGCATCAATCACACTGAAAACAATATGTCAAGTATTTTTGAGTTTATTATGTAACAATTCTTCATTCATAAAATTTATTTTAGAATACACTACACTTTCCTATTGTACCTTTTATTGCATGTATTAGTGATTAAGCATATTTTGTCACAGTTATTGTATACTTTAAATGAGCTTGTCACTCTGGTAATTCCTTAAAGAAACATTTCAAGCCTAACATGGTTTACTCTTGGACTAGAACACGTTCTTAGATCAACATCCATTGATGTTTGATTTATATGTCACATGGTGTGCATCTTCAGTTAAAGTATAATAATTGTACTTGGAGCCTTAATATGCACATTGTTATGAAAATGGGATGGTGAAACTTGTGTATTAAAGTTTTAATCCTTTGTGTTCACCATTGTATTCGTGAGCAACACACTAAATTTAAGGCTACATTCCACTCAAAATAAAACCTCTGTTTAGCACTGTAAAGCAGCTCTTCTGTAGAGCTACTTTACAGTGGAATTGTAATTGTTTTATAACTGATGAACTTTACAACTTCAACACTGTTACTGAACTGAGTTGAGTCAACATTGAACTGACTAGAATTATGACTCTGTTGTCGTCTGTAGAACTGCTTTAGTTACATTGAATTCGTTTTGATTAACTTTGCAACACTGACACTGTTACTGAACTGAATCAATATTAAATTAAGCTAAATAATGGCACTATGATCTTCGTTAGTGCTGCTTTACAGCTAAAATTGAAGTTGTTTTATAATTGATGGACTCTGCAACATTAACACTTACTTGTGTTATTTTCTATTACTCTGAAGCTGCTTTGAAACAATCTGTATTGTATAAATTCCCCCAAAGGACATTCTACTGACTATAAGTAACTTTGCAGGTACATTTCAACTTATTCTACTAATCCTAACCCTAACTATAACCTAGAAATCTACTAATACTCTACTAATAATGAGAGTAAGTTGTTGTGTAGTTGCAAAGTTACTTATAGTCAACAGAATGTCTGGTAAAGGGACCAAAATTAGCCATTAAAGTGATTTCTGAGAAAGGCTGTTGATATTTGAAATCACCAAAAACAGGATCAAAGGACCCCTATCTTGATTGCTCTGCCCCCAAATTCACAAACATGCTATTCAACACGGGCATCTCCCCCATCATGTGAGGACACACCCCTTACTGGTGATTGGCTACAAGTATGTTTTGGTACTTGGTCTGGTCCACTTTCAACAGTGTTTCTCTGAAATCACTTACTGCAGCTTTAACTACAAAACAAATTGATTAGTGACGCACCAATCATGATTTTCTATTGCATATTACATTTTTATACAAGCAAATTGGTCAATACTGATACCGGTTGCCGATTTTTTTCTTCTTTGTTTAAGCAAATTTAGTTATTGGTAAATTGCTCTAAGTGGCAAAAATATCTCTAACAAAAATATCTAGCCATTTAAAATTAGCGGCAACCACTGCATTTTAATCACAATCCAAACAAAGATGCTACACATGTAGCATGAGCAGCTGTTTTTATTTATTTATTTATTTATTTTAATTAGATTTTATAATTTCAAGACTTAAAGAAAACAGAATGGTCTGGCTCTAGATTTGTGAAATTATGCTACAAAAAATACACCTGCACAAAACAAAAACAGCAGACAGATGAAATTAAAATGTAAATTCACTCTATGACAGTAGGAGGCGCTTATGGAACAGCAGAGATATAGCATTTCCTACAGCGTTTCCGCTGTAAACAAAGCAGCTTTGCTTATGAACACTACATCATATGAGGAAAAGAAATTACCATTAAAAATGTTTTGAAGACAGTCAATTCCCTCCAGTGGTCCATTCATATAACCCTACCATCCCCAATTCAATATTTATATTTTTCTTCCTATATTTCGCGCATTGTGAACAGTGAGCTTGCTCTGCCTGTACAGTATTTTCTCCTCTTTGTGTCCATCTTCAGCGCTTCTGGCCTCTGTTAAAGGGGACATCAGATGCCACTTTTCAGAAGTTGATATGATTCTTTAGGGTCTTAATGAAAAGTCTATAACATACTTTGGTTAAAATTGCTCATTGGTAGTGTAAAACGACACCCTTTTTACCCTGTCAAAAACAGCTCTGTTCACAGCGACCCATTTCGGTGCATGTCCCTTTAAATGCTAATGAGCTCTGCTGACCCCGCCCCTCTCTTCTGTGGGGTGACGAGCCGTTCTCATGAGACTGTAAACTTCAGCCGAATTTAGCCACAAAAATTCATAAAAAACTTATACTCACTTAAAACCTTAAAAACCTAAATACTTATACTCAGAAAAAAATAAATTAAAAAAAGTATACTCATTTCTTCTGTAGGTGAAGCTGGATCACGAATGATTTGTTTGAACATAAACGCATTTAGGTAGATCGGGGGGGTGCATTCCCTTCAAAAAAAAAAAACATAATCCACTGCATCTTCAGCGGCTCAGATGTCAGGAGTAAATGACGACTGCTATGTTCATTATTACATCCAACAACAAAACACCTCAATCACTTAGGAGACATTCTTGTCTATACGTGCTCTAGTGGCGAAACAATGGCGGACTGATGACAGCTCACTCAGGGCAGGTCTATGCTGAAACGTTAGTGTCTGTCAACAATCGTGGGAGGGGCCTGCCTGTGTGATGTACATCTGGCCAGAATCTGAGAATGGCTTGATCTGAGAAAGTGCTAATGATTTTTTGGGGATTTAAAAAAAGCGCTGTGTGGACTTTTGTCATTATAGGGTGGTTGTGTACACACACTGCCAACACACATTTATATTCGAACACCATGTAAAAGTGAATTTTGCATCTGATCTTCCCTTTAATGTCCTGTATACAGACTTTGTAATATTTCCACACAAAATATATTGCTGCAGTGCAGTGTGTGTACAGCTCCAGAATAGATATCAGGCAAAATAAAACGGTTGCCGATTATGCTGGTTGACTGGTGCATCTCTACAAATTATGAGATTGATTATTGACAACCCTAAAAATAATGAATTACATCCATTATATTTTCTAGGATATGGTCATGCGGCCCCCAGCACGGATGGTGGGAAGGTGTTCTGCATGTTCTACGCTCTCCTGGGGATCCCCCTCACCCTGGTGATGTTCCAGAGTCTGGGTGAACGCATCAACACCTTCGTCAAGTACCTGTTGCACCATCTCAAAAAGTGTCTTGGCCTTCGGAACACAGAGGTCTCGATGGCCAACATGGTGTGCATTGGCTTAATATCCTGCATGAGCACCTTGTGCGTGGGAGCAGCGGCTTTCTCCCGCTATGAGGACTGGAGCTTCTTCCACGCGTACTATTACTGCTTCATAACCCTCACCACTATTGGTTTTGGGGACTATGTAGCCCTGCAGAAGGATAATGCGCTACAAACCAACCCCCAGTATGTCGCGTTTAGCTTCATGTACATCCTCACGGGACTCACGGTCATCGGCGCCTTCCTGAACCTGGTGGTTCTGCGTTTCATGACCATGAATG
>NW_015539890.1:624547-632465 GCF_001515605.1 Sinocyclocheilus anshuiensis | reverse complement strand
GACGCCGAACAGCGTACGCTGCTGTCCCGAAACAGGCGGACTGGCTGCGCCGGAACCAACCACTGCATGTCCGACCCGCCGTCTTCATCCACTGCGGGCCACGGAGGAGGGTCTGGGAAAGGGTTGTGTAACGTCTACGCCGAAGTGCTGCATTTCCAGTCCATGTGCTCTTGTCTCTGGTACAAAAGCCAGGAGAAGATGCGCTACTCGATTCCCATGATTATCTCCCACGATCTGTCCACTTCAGACACCTACATGGAGCACAGCGAGACCTCCGACGCCCTCCACTCCAACGGCTGCGTGTGCAGTGCCTTGCAGGAGCACTCGGCCACCAATTCGGGGTACATGGGCCTGCTCAGCCCAGCACATTACCAAAGACTCTCCAAACGGCGCAGCTCCATCTAGAGGGCTGGAGGATGTATTGCATGTGAATCTCTTTCGCCTTACGGAACCAACCACTGTTATACTTCGGGTTGAAAAAACGCTGCTTCTAAGCTGCTCAGATCCTCTGTCAGTCGAATATATGTAATGTAGTGATAGACGGGGCAGGGCAGCCTGTCAGCAGGTGCTGCTTGAGGACCGGAGACGTAGCAGCGTGCAATAAAAACAGGGTAAAGCCTGTATTATTTGAGGTACACTTTGAGGATTTCGAGAAAAGACAAAACTCAAACTGCGAGCTCTTCACTGAGCTCAAGGGTAAATAGAAACAAATGCAGGTCTTTCAAAACCAACAAGTCCCAAAGTGTCAGGCTCTTCTGGTTTTGATTTGAATAGATAGTTCTTGTGATGCAACCGTTTCTACAGTGAATACTTTATTATCTTTGCAGGAGTTATCATAGTATTTAAACAAATAAAATATAAAAAAACAATTATTTTATATGAGAACTTTGCTAATGATTAGTATAGACCTTAGTCAGGGAAGAGCCAGATTTAATTTCTGATAGGAATAGAATGCTACTGTGATGATGTATTTTTTGTAGGCCAAACTGAAGCTTAGCTGGTTCCCTCCACATTTTGTTTATCATGATAATCTTCACAAATTATACAACTTTTATGAAATTTGAGGCCTAAATACCATCACCAGAAGTAAAAAGCTAAACGTAGGCTACAAATGAACTAAATACTTAATGTCACCACCAACAAGTGTCCGATTTCTTTATTTGAAAAAAATTTTCCTTGAAAGTTTGAATCAAAATTACGGAGCCCCGCACATGGCATGCAGGAAAAAAAGAGTAGGCTAAATCGTGTGCACGATTTACTATTTCGTTCCCTCTATTTACAAATCGTGCGCACGATTTACTATTTCGTTCCCTCGATTTACAAATTGTGCGCACGATTTACAAATTCGTTCCCTCGATTTGCTAAATCGTGCACACGTTTTAGTACATCAAGGGAACAAATTAGTAAATCATGCGCACGATTTATTTATTTTTTCTTGCAAGGCTCCATACGAAATAGTTTGCAAGAGTGCGATTATAAACACAACGTGTTGTGAATCAGTATCTTCTGCAGTCCCATTTACCACTTGTTAGCAAGCGGCTTTTTAAAGCAACTTAAAAAAAATCATATGAGAGTATTAATGGTGTAGTGTATGTCTTAGAATAAAATGTGAAAATATCTTGAGCTTGCTTTAACCACAGACCATATTTCAGACATTTAACCAAAAACCAGTTAAAAAAAACATATTGTCTTCAGAACCATGGATCAGGAAGTGCTAAAAACTTCATTTACAGATTTTGGCCTACAAAAATATGTCATCCCTTCAGCAATCTATGAAAACAAGTCTGTGAGGGATAGAAGTACAGTGCGCTCAATGGATTGTAATGCTGTTGAACAACATGCCGATTGGTCGCTGATGAAAAGAGAGTATTTTTGGAAAAAACTTTCAGCAAACAGAAACTCAATCACAAAAGTTGTGAGTTGTGAAAAGGTCCGCATATCGAGGACCTTTATAAAGTTTGTGCTGTTGTAAAGGCTGTAAGTATATGCCTGTACAGCCTTGATTTCATCCATGTAAAATTCAATATGGTGTCTCACCTGACTAAGGTCTATTCACTTTTCGTTTTCTCAACACTCAAACTCACATTCACAATGAATTGTATTGTTCATCTATCCACGTGTTCCCCTTTTCTGTATTTATATCCACTATTATTTTAATCCATCACCATTTTTGTCTGAATAATTATATAATTATATAGGATTATATTGTACTTGCAGTTGCACTTTAGATGAAAAATATTAGCTTCAGGGCTGTAGCCATGAGTGCACAATTATCTCTTCAGGTCGACATGAAATCTGAAGAGACCCTATTTACTTTCTTAAAATACACTCCTGGTCTAATAGTGCACAATTCATCATGTTGTTCCAAAGGAAGGAAATGGTTGCTTTTGTAATCTTTGATTAAAATGTATATAAATAAAAGCTTCTAAAATAAAAAAACAAGCCAAGCCAACAACCATTCAAACATTGTTTTAGGCCAATTTTGTTGGTA
Organism: Sinocyclocheilus anshuiensis; assembly: GCF_001515605.1. NCBI lineage: Eukaryota > Metazoa > Chordata > Actinopteri > Cypriniformes > Cyprinidae > Sinocyclocheilus > Sinocyclocheilus anshuiensis. Next base: position 629,974 of record NW_015539890.1, on the reverse strand, counting down.
ATGTCTTTATAAAATCTTTGAAATAGTTAATGAGGCAATTTAATGGTGATTAATAAATGTTACAGCAATAACAGCAAATAATAATTTGAACATGATCTATTATTAATAGTTCTCCCAAAAATTAAAATTTGCTGAAAATGTACTCACCCTGAGGCCATCCAAGATAAGTTTGTTTCAGATTTTAAGAAATGTAGCATTCCATCACTTGCTCACCAATGAATCCTCTGCAGTGAATGGGTGCCGTCAGAATGCGAGCCCAAACAGCTGATAAAAACATCTCTATAATCCATAAGTAATCCACACCACTCCAGTCCATCGATTAATGTCATCTAAAGCGAAAAACTGTGTGTTTCTAAAACAAATCCATCATTAAGACACCTTGAGAGATTTTTGTTTGTTTGTTTTACCTAAAGACACAGTTTTTCCATTCACAAGACATTATTTGATGGACTGGAGTGTTGTTGATTACTTGTGGATTATTGTGATGTTTTTATCAGCTGTTTGGACTCTTGTTCTGACGGCACCTATTCACTGCAGAGGATCCACTGGTGAACAAGTGATGTAATGATTTTGTGATAGTCTACATATTGGATGGCCTGAGGGTGAATACATTTTCAGCTAATTTTCATTTTGGGTCAAGTTTGAACATGACCTTCAGGCTCTACATCTCAAGTATTCTCCATTTGGCTACGCAACTTCACAATCCAAGCAAATTTCAATAGATAAAAACCCATCCTGCATATGTTCTCATTACATATGCTTTTAACTTGGAAATACACCACATTACAGAAGTAATGGATTGCAAAGTGTAATTGAACAGCAATATTGCTTTATTATATATTTTTTGTCAGTACACAAAATTTGTTACCTTGTATAACTGCATTTGGTCTGAAGGTGTTGATATTTGAAAGTTGACTAAAATTGATATTTTTTAGCATCAGGTTTGAAGGCAAATTTTGCATATTTACATACATAAAGTCGTGTATATTAAAGGGCACAAATGGGCTCCCGTAAAACTGCACTTTTAAAATCCAAAATACTAAATATAACATGACTAATTTTTTGAAACTGGATATTTAATTTAGTTAAACTTTACTTTAGGTGGAAACATCAATAACATTGTATGGCTTTGCAATTTTAGAGCAACTTCAAATCAAAAGTGACTGCTTTCCCTTTAATGGCCTTGAACTGTCATCACAACTGTTTTCTAATCTAAACTCATGTCCTAATCAAGATTTGGAAATCCAAAGTGGAATAAAATGTGCATATAGATCATGTGGGCCTATCATTTCTCAATTTAACTTAATGTCAAATGTGCTTGTTGTTGCTACTTTTATCACATAGGAAATCTAATCTAAGCAATATGCCAGGAGATCATGTATAAATGTTTATTGTATTAACGTCCTAGTTTCACATAGTTACATATTACAGTATCAGTAACCCATCATTTGGTGCTTGTCACGTCATGTTTATGAAAACAAGTTTGATATTGTTTGCTGGGTGCCTTAGATTGCTAAAACTGTTTGATCCAAAATGTACAACTTGCACATTGCATGATAGAACTGTGAAGAGTGTAATACCCTAAAAACGGAAAATTCTGCCTTGATCCTGTTTGTTCTTTCTTACACTGTAAATCAAAGAGCATCCCTGCTAATGTTACTCTACCTCAGAGGGTTGAGTCAGTGTGGGTTTTTCCCGTCTCCTTCATCTCCCTTCTCCCTTTCTCCTGCAAAAAGGAAAAAAATAGTTGACCCTTCTCAGCAAAGTTGTCAGTTCGGATCATCTTCATCCAAGCCTCTCTTTCTATTTGGGAATGAAGCTGCATAATATGTCCACCTAAGGGCAAAGAAAGTATTTGACAATTAACAGATTAAAGCTGAGAACTGTGTGTTTGTGTGCATGTTTGGGTATAGAAATTTCAGTGAAATAATCATTATTTTCGCCACTTTATCCACTGCTGTGCTTCTGCAGTTGTAGGGAGGGAGTTGGAATTCCTCTAGGAATTTAGATTATAGAATATAGAAAGAAATTCAAGTTTCTAAATTCTGCTTCATTGTAAAGAGTCTTGATATTATTGCCCTTCTATTCTCAAACATTTCTTGCTGAATTGATTGTGTTTCAACATTCATTTGAAAGGGGCCTGTTAAATGGCATTCTTAAGGGATGTATTTTTAAATTACCTTAATTATTGTATTTTGTCCCAGCTGTCCGTTCAATAAATACATGATGTAAAATATGTATTCAAATCTTTATTTTGTTGATAAGCCACAAAGCTCTTTTGATAATCATGCAGGTTCTGATTTGTAACGATAAATAGTTTAACTATGTTATTTGTGATGTGATGTCTCACTGTGTACTGAGTATATATATATATATATATATTTTTTACTCTCTTAAAGAAACAGTTGATGGATCAGAGTGGATCTGTGACCATTCAATGAAATTAATGTTTCTTTAAATGATCTATGTCCCTCCAGTTTCTCATTTATAGACATTTGATGCCACTGGATATGTTTGTTTTAACCAAAACCAGCTCCTGTTTTAATAAAATGTACAGAAATAAATATGACTGATAGATGAGGTGTCATGGTCAAATATACATTAATTAAGAAAGGCCTTGTGCTCCAAATGACTGGGCCCAGGATGAATGAGGTTCATCATGCGGCTCGTCAGCAGAACATGTCCTTTGTTATTCGTGGAACGCTCTGCTCGACCAATCACTGCCATGAGATTTAGAAGTTTAGAAATGACTGGTTCATGAAATCAGCAGAAGGTGCAGCAGGTGTGCTGCTATAAATCAAGTGACCATCTGGGAGTACATTTCCAAAAGGGTATTTTAGTCTCCCTTGAAGATAATTAGACACTTACAGCCCAAACGTTCTTACTTATTAAAAACATACGTTTTCAAAAATGAACATAACTCCTTCAAAATTTGTGTTTTGGGTATGGATGTGTTTAATTTACGTTGTAGAACAAAACGTAAAAGTATCGTCAAGTTATGTTTACCACAAGCTTTATTTTACTCATTAATCGAAAAACCCCATTATAAAACCCCATAGGAAAATCATAGTTCCCCCACTCTATAGAAGAAAATCTTCAAGTGGCAGTCTCTCCTTTCAGTTGCTGCTTTTTGGTCACTGCAGCTTCAAGACTGTCTGTACAAACACAATTTATGGCACTATTAAAAGACCAAGAACAGAAAAGGCAAGCTGTACAAATACACAAATAGACTGCAGTGAGAACGAGACAAATAGAGAAAAAATAACATAGCCCTAAAAGTAGCTCGAAATAACTATCTTCTACCATATTAAGACTGTAAATAGAGACTTGTTTAATTGTGTTATTTCCAAAACATGTCAAATTTGACGTTAATATAGGATTTAGTGGTTAATCAGCATTACATGCCCTGTTGAAAAAAACAGCATATGCTGGTAAGGTATGTTTTGACACTGGGATGCTGGTTTAAGCTGGTCCTTTGCTGGTTTATGCTGATCCTTTGCTGGTTTAAGCTGGTCCTTTGCTGGTTTGTGCTGGTCCTTTGCTGGTTTAAGCTGATCTTTTGCTGGTTTAAGCTGGTCCTTTGCTGGTTTATGCTGGTTTATGCTGGTCATGTGCTGGCAAAGGACCAGCATAAATCAGCAAAGGACCAGCATAAATCAGCAAAGGACCAGCATAAATCAGCAAAGGACCAGCATAAATCAGCAAAGGACCAGCATAAATCAGCAAAGGACCAGCATAAATCAGCAAAGGACCAGCATAAATCAGCAAAGGACCAGCATAAATCAGCAAAGGACCAGCATAAATCAGCAAAGGACCAGCATAAATCAGCAAAGGACCAGCATAAATCAGCAAAGGACCAGCATAAATCAGCAAAGGACCAGCATAAATCAGCAAAGGACCAGCATAAATCAGCAAAGGACCAGCATAAATCAGCAAAGGACCAGCATAAATCAGCAAAGGACCAGCATAAATCAGCAAAGGACCAGCATAAATCAGCAAAGGACCAGCATAAATCAGCAAAGGACCAGCATAAATCAGCAAAGGACCAGCATAAATCAGCAAAGGACCAGCATAAATCAGCAAAGGACCAGCATAAATCAGCAAAGGACCAGCATAAACCAGCAAAGGACCAGCTTAAACCAGCATCCCAGCGTCAAAACATACCTAACCAGCATATGCTGATTTTTTCAACAGGGCAGTTGGATTTTATTGCTTTTATTACAAACAAACCTTGACAAGACATTCAAATCTCCTCTCATCGTGTCTGCATTTGCGTCAGTGGTCTAAAGCGAAAGGTTAATTGAAAGCAATGGGGCTCCTGAGAGCATCAATATAGCGACTCTGAGGGGAACGGCTGACGTCTGCTGACTCACAGGGGTCCTGACTGTCCTTCACTGGATATACTTGACATGCAGGGAATGAGAAACAGATCCCTGCTAATTAAAATATACTCTAAATGCCACTATAGTATAGAATAAAATACAGCTACTTGTATAATACAATCTGAAATGGGCTGAATTGTACTGTTCAAAAAGAAAAATTATAGTTTTTCTCTTATATTTTCGCCATTTGGTTTTATCAATTTAAAGAAAAATTAGATTTATGAATGTATGTATGTATGTATGTAGCCTATGTATTGACAATTTCAAGTAAAATATGGAAATTACAGTGATTGAACTATATATGAACTGTTAAATACAGTCTTTGAACATTTTGCTATTCAGGAACCCAAAAGATGGTAAAATAAAAAAAATATATTTAAAGCAGGGTTAACTAACTAACAAATGAGTAAGTAAATAAATTGTTAGTTATTTTAAAATAAAATACATGTCAACTTATTTAATTTCAGCTATAGTGTCCAAAGCAACATTTCTGAAACACCAAAGATTATCAGCATTAATGCATGTATAATGTGTATAATTAAAAACGTCTCAGGTTACGTATGTAACCATAGTTCCTCGAAGGAACGAGACGCTGCATCGGAAAACGCTAGGGGAACTCCCTTCAGCGTGACCGGCTCTGAACCTCGTGTGTAATCAGACCAATAGATGGGCGAGACGTCACGGACGGGTGACGTAATGACACACCCGCTAAAAAAGCCTTAGAGGCTGCCACACTTCGAGTCGAGTGAGCCTTGACCCCTAACAGCGAGGGGAGATCAGAGGTCTCATAACAGATGGAGATGGCATCCACTGTCCACCGACTGAGGGTCTGTTTAGTTGCTGGAAGACCTCTCTTAGGGGGATCGTAGCAAACAAGCAACTGGTCTGCCTCTTCCACAGGGCAGCTCTGTGGACGTATGCATCCAGTGCTCGCACCGGACACATACAGTTTAGCCTCTGCTGGTCTGGATCCCCAAAGGGAGGAGGACTGAAGGCCTGGAGTACGACAGGCCGCGGTGTAGAGGAGGGGACCTTAGGAACATAT
>NW_015539890.1:623997-624459 GCF_001515605.1 Sinocyclocheilus anshuiensis | reverse complement strand
CCGGGCGCAAAGTCAAGACAAGACGGGGCCACTGAAAGGGCCTGCAGATCCCCAACTCTCTTGAGGGAAGATATCGCCAGAAGAAAGGTAGTTTTTATAGTAAGGAGGCGATCAGATATCTCCTCAATAGGCTCGAATGGAGGCCTACAGAGAACCTCTAGCACCACCACCAGGTCCCACGTGGGGACACAAGATCGTACCAGAGGCTTCAGCCTCAGCGCACCGCGGAGGAAACGTGTAACTAGGGGGTGTCTGCCCACTGACTGGCCACCAAGAGGGGCGTGGTAGGCCGCAATAGCCGCCACGTAGACCTTCAGGGTGGAGTGGGCAACCCTGCGGAGAAACGGGCCTGCAAGATCTCCAGCACTGTACCAACTGTTAACTGGGTCGAGCTGGCGGTCTCCGCACCAAGAAGTGAAAAGTTTCCACTTCAAGGCGTACAGTTTCCTCGTGGAGGGAGCT
>NW_015539890.1:616397-623608 GCF_001515605.1 Sinocyclocheilus anshuiensis | reverse complement strand
AGGTTCAGAGCCGGTCACGCTGAAGGGCGTTCCCCTAGCGTTTTCCGACGCAGCTCGAGTTCCTGAAGAGGAACTGTATAACTTTGTGAAGTGTCAGAATAGTTTGATAGCTTAACATGTCCTGCAGTGTAACATGACATAAACCTAAAATCTAAAACCCCTTTGCAGCATTTTACTAATTGTAGCTATAATAATTCATCATTTCAATCAAATTGAATTTATCACACAACACCACTGAAACGAACTAGTGAAATCAAAATGTTGATTAAATGTGGTGAAAAAAACTTAAAACAAGTTATATAATCTAAAATAGGTTGGTGTTAAAGAGTTTACTATATCTTGTGTATATAAGAGCATTTTAGCTTAATTTATTGAACTGCACAATGCTAGTCATTGTCGAGAACTATCCACGTGACTGGCTGCCGCGGTGTGACCAATCAAGTTTTTAATTCGTTTTTCCACCAGAAGGTGGCGTCCTCTGATATTCATTCTGAACTGGGAGCGGCCAGTATCATTATTCTGTACTGTAACTATTACTGTACTTTCTTGAAACGCCATCATGTGGACACATGCACAAGCAGGTTAGAGATGCCACCTTCTGGACAAGCTAGATAACAAAAATCTGGAGAAACAGTGTCCTTTAGAGACTACACTTAGGACTTATTTACTCCTAAAGGGTGCTAGTAGTACCTTAAATGTACATATTAGTACCTTGTGAAAGGGTGTCGCTCCAGGGACAGTTTTGTGCCTTTTTTGAGAGTGTGCCCTCATTTAAAACTAAACTGTAAATCACTATTAACTGCACTAGGTGATGTTCTAATGACAGAACACAAACTCGCTGTTCCTGGATTTTTTTTCCTTATAATTACATAAATGTTCAATAATTATCCTTAATTATGCACTGATATTTATGTTATTTTTTTTTTTTTTTTTTTACATTCAAACTTATTGAGTGTTTGGTTCATTATGAAATTATAGTGACAAACTTCCCATCCCTTGAAAAATGTCAAATAGTCAAGAAACTCCATGTAAAAGACAGCATATTATAATATTGCTATTCACTGGAGAAAGCGATGTTATGAATTATGGCTCATTAATACTCATTATAGCTGAAAGCAATGGTTTGAAGTTAAAAATGTCTTCGTAATGGATTTGTTTCTTACAAACTTGCAGCTTTTCACTTCACAAGATGTTAACCGATGGACTGGAGTGGTGTGGATTACTTATGGATTATTGTGATGTTTTTATCAGCTGTTTGGACTCTCATTCTGACGGCACCCATTCACTGCAGAGGATCCATCGGTGAGCAAGTGATGTAATGCTACATTTCTCCAAATCTGTTCTGATGAAGAAACAAACTCATCTACATCTTGGATGACCTGAGGGTGAGTACACTTTCAGCAAATTTTCATTTTGTGTTAACTATTCTTAAGTATAAACAAAAATGTAGACATCAGACACTTTAAATGTTCATTTGCAATTTTTGTAATAGTCACGAGTCCCTCAGTTGTTCTGTGAAAGGATAGATCTTAACATCATATAGCCACTGTCGGGGAGAGCTCAAATGTGCAGAAGATACTGGAAAACCAAAAAATGTGCAGAACCTGGAGGATTCACAATGGAAACTTCTGAAGTGGCTAAGTTGTGTAAAATAACTATTTTGTCTTGCAAAATTTGTGTGATTATGTATACAGGATGGTTGGCAGCCATATTAACACTGTTATTAACTATTTAACCAAATAAACTGCTCATCACAGGATGACATTTTTCATGTTATATGTGTGATAAATTAATCTCATGCTGCTAATTGACCTTTATTTCAAAGTCTGCATGATTAAAGCAGCTCATCGCTTCCATCATCCATCATGACAATAACTTACCCCAGATCATTAACAGAGCCAGTCGCTTCCAGTCCAAGCATAAACAGTCCAAAATGTAAATGCTATCTGTCCATCTATGGTTAACACTGAATCAGAAATGAGTTAAGACAAGCTATCTGATAAAAACATTTTAAAAGTCTATTGTATAAACACATTTAGTTTAGAAATCGGTTCACTTTTAATTAACAAAGAGCATTTTATTTTTAACATCATGAATTTAATATTTATTAAATCTGAAAATAATAAAAATAGAAACTGAATGTGCAGTGGGTATTTCAACTGTGTAACATTTGTGTTTACATCATGTGTGACCTATAGTTTACTTATTCAAATTTTACACCATGTAACCATGTAACCAGATGGCTGCCGCCTCGACAGTGTGCAAACTAGGGCTCCTACATATGTGACCGCTTCAGCTCTGGCTAAAGGGCCGGGTGCCACAGAGCGCATGGCGCACGGGCACCTTGCGCATCAAAGTGACGCGCGACTGCTGGGATGCGCTGACCCCTTGGCGCAATGACTCTGTATCGCCGGGGTGTTTTTATTGGCCAAGTGATCAGGAGAAAGACTGTTACAACAGATGCATCGAGCACGGGCTGGGGAGCCGAATGCGACGGCAGACCAGCCTTCGGGATGCGGTCAGAAACGGAGAAGTTGTGGCACATAAACTGTCTGGAGCTCCGTGAGCATTCTCCTGTGGGCACATCGACACCTCCTCTCCATCTGGGCAGTACATGTCCAGGCTAGGGCTCCTTCCACTAGACGTCTTTACGCACATAAATGGAGAGTTTTCACAAATTGGTGCGAGTCGAAGACCCATTCAACTACATAATACCAATAATGCTTGCCTTCCTTCAAGAGCAAAAAAAAAAAGCCTATACAATCAGCGAGTTTGCATGCGCTCTCTCGCAAGACAGCGCCCCTGCTCGCGCTAGCCTCTGTTAAGTGAGTTGGGGACCTGCAGGCGCTGTCAGTTGACGACTCGTGTATTGAGTTCGGGTCAGGTGATTGCAGACTCAACTTAAAGCCTAGGAAGGGTTATGTGCCTAAAGTGCTTTCGACTCCATCTAAAGCGCAGGTCATAACACTAACTGCTTTCCGTCCCGAAACACTGGCCGGGCCGGAGCCGTTTAATACACTTTTGTTGTGCCCTGTACGTGCGGTGCGCATTTATATCGAGCGCTCTAGACAGTTCAGGCTCTCGGACCAGCTATTTGTATGCTTTGGAGAGCGCACAAAAGGCCTGCCAGTGTCCAAGCAAAGGTTGTCACACTGGATCGTCGATGCAATTGCTTTGGCTTATGGCTCTAAGGGTGTGAAATGTCCTATAGGGGTTCGGGCCCACTCAACCCGCGGACTTGCGTCCTCGTGGGCCTGGGCAGTTATGATCTGAGCTGCTTGCCTCAGTGGTTTCGACTAGGTCGTAGATTAAACAAACTTCTACTAATCTATATGTGATGGCGCTGGAGACGCCGCTATTTCACATTCTCTGTTTCACCGTCACAGAGCTGTAAAAACGGTTATGCTCACCAAGTGAATGAATCGGTGCATGTACGTTTCTCTCAGTTATTGTGCGCGATGTCAACTCAGTCTGAAACGTCTGTCATAGCAAATCAACACATGCTGTTGTGAATAATTAAGTGAAGCGTCTTCTCATAGGATAAGAACACGCATGTCTCATGAATAATTTGATAGAAACAGCCACGTCATCGATGTACTATTAGTCCATTGCCACGTCACAAATTAACACAATGTAGATTTTAAACCTGGAAGATGAAAATAGCGCAGAAAAGCTTAAAATTAACCAGTTGTCTCCAACAGTTAAAATTATCGGATGCTAACATTGTCTTCTATGATGTGCAACACAAAAACATCTCTGCTAAAATCTCAGAAAAAGTAGTCTGGGGTTTCATGACCCTTTAAGGCAAGTCATGTAACTCGGCGGCCATCTTTGAAACGCCTCTCAGGCATGCAAGTGCAGCTCCTATCTCTTTGAATGGGGAAACATCAAATTCTCCAAAACGATTCGCCAAGCTTACGAATAAATTTCATATTTGAGATCACCAATGAAATCTGACAACTGTATCATAAATGTTGTTTATTTTGCTCAAATAGTGTTTAAAAAGCTTATTTTTTCAGGCTAAACCAGCCAGTGCGCATGCGCAGTCCTAAGCGCACGTCTCGGAATGCTGTTTCTATAGCAACCGGGACTTCTAACGCCAGCTGCAGTGATGCACTGACTTTACCGATTAGCTATTTTGCTTAGAAGGTGACGTCACGGACACTACGTCCATGTTTTTATACAGTCTATGACTTTTCCCCATTCAAAACTATAAGAGTGACACGTCTTGGGTCTTTGCTGTTATCCTACGCATACAGAACACTAATATGACATGGGGAAAAAATAAACATCAGCCTGGCATTTTAATGCAGGATAGCACATAACAACAAGGTTATTTTACACATTCTCACAGGAAATCTCATGAAAACATAACTGCATAGCGATGAGACCATTTTTGGTTGAAGCAAAACAATAGAATGTTGAATGGAATGTCAGTGAGTCTCATTTATAATATCGGTTATTTAAACATATTACAATTTTTTTCTATTTTTGAGAAAATAAACAACAACAAAAACCCTTTGTCACCATTCTATAACATGTGGGAGCATTAGTTATCCCTGAGTTAAGTTACGTCTAAGAATGATCTATTTGATTTAATCCCAAACCTGCGAAATGCATAGTGGATCCAAATTATACAGAAAGCAATGCATTTTTAATAAAATATAATATTTAAAGATGTTGCATTTATAATGCAAGGCTGGTATTATGAGAAAAAAAAAAAACGTTTTCATCTTGGACAGGGCTTTCTGACCAGGTTCACTACATTTGTGCTTCACTTTTTGCATTTCTAAGGCTAATTTCTGGCACTTCCATGGAATATAACTTACGTATCATGTGAACTATAGGCATCAAATGTTAATATTCAGCTTAGGTCACATTTATGTCAAAATACATTTCAAACTCATGGTAGTGTTTGCTTTTTTTAAACAGACATTTCATTTTTAAAGCTTGCTCATGTGTCTTAATATAACCCTCACCGCCAAAAATATTTATTTTGTCAGTATTTTTGTCGTGTTTTCTAGTAAAAACTAGAAGCCAAATTGAATAAGAATAATTAAAAATAAATCCTTTCAAGATATATTCCCTCATAATATAACAAAAGTACTATTTTAAAACTATTATTATTTTATAATTCTATTGTACATGTAGACAATTTCAGTTCCAGACAATTTCAGACAAAAATACTGATTATAACTGCAGTCACATTAGTGAAATTCCAGAGAAATTCTATTGGAATTTCTGAATTTCACTAGTGAAAATTCACTGAAGAGCAAATGTGATCGCACTTCCATAACTTACTATAACCACACTTTACATCCAAAATAGATTTACATACAGAAAATATATTATCCTTTAGCAGGAGAAAATAGCATTTTGATTTAGTTTTACATAGATTTTTGGGGAAAAAAATCTAATAAAATCTTCCTTAAAAAAATGATTATTGCTGAAGGTCCATATCCTTACTGCTCTCTACATTGGTTTACATCTGTAAACCCGCAAAACACTGAGGAAAGAAGAAAGAGGGCAGTGTCATTTGGCCCAGGTGTTGCTCTCAATTCTGTCAGTAATGGCTGCTGCTGGGTTTTCATCCTTATCGTGAAGGTTGTTGTTGTTGTTATTGTTGTTGCTGTACGTGAACTGGATCTCATGCCTGTTATTCTGGATGGCTGATGTCTCCTGAAGTCCGAGTTCATCCAGCTTCCTCCACAGTTCCTCACGTTCCTGCTCTTTCTTCTTCTCTCTGAAGACAGAAGTGATGGCAATCATGAGCGGTGTCATTTTGAACTAAATGAGAAGAGTAAAGACGTGATCTTACCGCTGTCTGTCACATTTGTATGAAGCCGTCAGTTCATCAAACAGTTTGCTGTTCATCTCCATCAGTGTTTTTAATACATTGTACACCAGGGCCACGATCGTCCTGAGACAATTAAAAGAGGCTTACTGCATGTCATTTCTTTAATGGGTTTAATTATTTGTTTCAAAACTGCATTTAAAGAGCAACTAGTACATTCGTTAAAATTTCTATTTTTCTGTTTGACAGAAAAAGTCAGTCAGTATGGGTTTGGAATGAAGGTAATGAATGATTCCTTTAATAAAATGTGGCAATGATCAAATGAAAAATCCACAACATACGGGTTCCAGTGTTCTTCGGAGATCCGGTACAAGTTTCCAAACATGATGGGAAGGATTTTGGCATTATTCTCCTCTATTAAACTCAAAATGTATTCATTGTTCCAGTAGTACAGTGCTCGTTCTGCTACCTGCAAATATCAGAGATAATGAAACGTACACTACCGTTTAAAAGTTTGGCATCAGCTTAGGAAATTAACACTTTTATTCAGCAAAGACACATTTAAAGTGCCCCTATTATGGGTAATGAAAGGTTCATATTTCGGTTTTGGGAGTCCCCAACAACAGGTTGACATGCATGCAATGTCAAAAAACACTTTCATTGTCTTATAATATGCATTTATTTTTACCTTACTTGCTCAACGACTCCCAAACGATTCGCTCAACGCTTCCATTTTTCCAAACCCCTCCTTTGCGTGACGCTAATCTGCGGTGATTGATCCAATTGGTCTGATTTTCATTTCATCTTGGCTGTAATGCCTGATAAAGCAGCATTTGTGAGCGCAGTGCTGCTTTGTGTACAGCGTTACCGGGGAAACCGCTCCAAAAGCGGCATCTAGTGGCAAAGAATGAATTAGCATCGTCTGCGATAATATGGTAAGTGTTGTTGTAATGATGTGCGATCTGACATTATCAAGTAGGCTATATCACCAAATCACACAGAGTGCACGCACGTTGATTTATTAGTCTATTAAAACTCAAAATTCCAGGCATTCTAAATTGTAGAGAGCAAAAATGCTTCTGAATGCTATTTATATTTATATAATTTAATATAGTTAAGTTAATCTATATCACACAAAGAGCACCGTTTTTCTGCAGATATCAGCATGACAACTAATTTAATAATCATTTTATGCAAGTTCAGTAAAGCAATAAGTGACTTACATTTTAGACATAATATTGCTTGTTTTTGCTCAATTTTGCCAACGAAAATAATTCCAAACAAAGATCACACAGCACTGTTTTGCGTCTCTGAGCAATGGACAGTGTTTACTTATTGAATGAATCGGCTTTTTGAACGAAGCGGTTGAATAAATTATTCAGTGATTCACTCATTAACACAGTCAAACACTCTGTTC
>NW_015539890.1:614590-615171 GCF_001515605.1 Sinocyclocheilus anshuiensis | reverse complement strand
ACATCAACATGAAACGGCTTGGGATTAGTTTTAAAAACGACTCGTTTCAATGATTCACAGTCAACTCTTTCTTTTGAGAGTCAATAACTTTATACACGGTGCCCTTTCAGATTTAAAACTTTGCAGGATGGTTTCATTCACTTAGAGCTGTTATATTGGGAGGTCGCACAGATTAAATTTCGGGAGCATATGCGACCAAAATGGTCGCAATTTCGAGCCTTGAGTTCTGTAAAGCAATGACTTGCATTTTAGACATAATATTGCTTGTTTTTGTTCAATTTTGCCAATGAAAATAGTTCCAGACAAAGATCACAGCACTGTTTTGCGTCTCTGAGCAATGGACGGTGTTTACGTATTGAATGAATCAGCTTTTTGAACGAATCGGTTGAAAAAAATGATTCAGCGATTCACTCATTAGCACAGTCAAATGCTTTGTTTCTGAATGAATCAGTCGTTTGAATGAATCGATTGAAAAAATGATTCAGTGATTCACTCAACACAGTCAAATTCTTTGTTTCTGAATGAATCAGTCGTTTGAAAGAATCGGTTGAATCTCAATGACTCACTCATTAACAGTCACT
>NW_015539890.1:571363-613173 GCF_001515605.1 Sinocyclocheilus anshuiensis | reverse complement strand
CTAGAAAATCTAGAAAATCGCAGCTTTTCATTTTCCGTCGGTCTTAGTACACGATGTAACTACAGAAGAGAAATAGGAAATAAAACTCAACTGTTTAACTCTAGGGGAGTTGGAAAATGAGCCTATTTTCAAAAATAGTGGCGTGTTCCTTTAAGTACAATAAATATCACATACTTTAAGACTTTTACTCAAGTATTATTCTAAACGGTGACTTCAACTTCTACCAAAGTCATTTTCTGGTAAGATATCTGTACTTTTACTTGAGTATGGCTTTCAGGTACTTTATACACCACTGGCAATATGCTAATGTTTCATGTTGACATCAACATGAAACGGCTTGGGATTAGTTTTAAAAACGACTCGTTTCAATGATTCACAGTCAACTCTTTCTTTTGAGAGTCAATAACTTTATACACGGTGCCCTTTCAGATTTAAAACTTTGCAGGATGGTTTCATTCACTTAGAGCTGTGTTCATTTTCGAAAATCCATAATAGGGGCACTTTAATTGATTAAAAGTCACAGTAAAAGTAACATTTATAATGTTACAAATGATTTCTATTTCAAATAAATGCTGTACTTTTGAACTTTCCTTTCAAAGAATCCTGTAAATATTAAGCAGCACAATTGTTTTCAACATGTTATTTTATTTAGCAATTATCTATTTATTTATGAAATCTACTGTATGTGGCATGGATTTGATTCCATAGTAAAACTGCATTTGCAATCAGCTGCTGTTTCCCTACAAGCTGTGATTAAAGTGGACAGACTCTGATCACATACTAACACTACACTCTACCTGAAAATGAGGGCTGGCTACACATTTAGAGATTTGCTTAAATAAAGGCTCCTGAATCTTCTTGAACTGCGTAGGTTCGATCACGTCCAGGATCTCTTCAATTTCCCCTAGAAGCATGACCTAACAGAGCAGAGACAGAACACAGAAACTCATCAGACACTTCAGTCTGCAAATAAAGTAGTAAAAAGTAGAAAAAAGAGAACAGCCGTTATATTGCCACTCATAATGCACTCATTACGTTTTGTAATGACTGGCCCATAAATGATCAGTTTACCTCTTTCTGACTACACGTCTTAGGCCAGAATTTAAGAAGGCCACGAACCACCTAAGAGGAAACAGAAAAGATACATTTTTGATCAATTATGCAATTCTAATGACCTTGAAATATATATCCTAGAATTATCACAGAATATTTTGTCTACTTTAAGTACTTGACAGATAAACCACGCTGGTGTGGGTGCTGTGCTATTTTTATTGCGTCAGATGGACATCTCATCAAGTCCAGCTGTGCCCTCTCCTCTGCTGTTTACTTTCACTCTCCAAACCCAGAAATATGAAATATCATTCATCGTACCATATCATTTATAGCTCTGCCTTCAACACCATCGCCCTCTAACGGGGGTATTCATGCCTGTGTGAATCCATGAGTTAATTCCTGCTCACGGGCGAACAGCAGTGGTAATGAGCTCACGGTGAACTCTGGGCTTCCCTGCGGTTGGCAGCACGTCCTCAGAATGAAGTCCCTGTTCACACATGACTGTGCAACTAAACCCAGCAGCCGCCGTATTATCAGAAATACACAGATGGCCAGCGACAGCGGCTTGAAAACCCAACACCAAGCCAAACCTCCAGAAGCCCCTCAGCATCTTCACACTCTGATGTCTGAGGAAGTGTGGCATGAGTACCTGCTCTCATGGTGCCACAGCCTAGTGCTTTAATATCTGGTATAGTTTATAAGTTCATAAATTGCTGCTGGAGGGGTTTAACATTCACCATTGTGGCCTTGATAAAGGCACTTAACTTGAAGTTACCCCAGAGGAATTTTCTCTGTAATAAGTGCACTGGAAGTCAAATTAGTACACATACTGTATTTACAAATACATATGTGACCCTGTACCACAAAACCAGTCATAAGGGTCTATTTTTTTTAAAATTGAGATTTATAATAAATAAACTTTCCATTGATGTATGGTTTGTTAGGATAGGACAATATTTGGCCGAGATACAACTATTTGAAAATCTGGAATCTGAGGGTGCAAAAAAATCTAAATATTGAGAAAATCGCCTTTAAAGTTGTCCAAATAAAGTTCTTAGCAATGCATATTACTAATCACAAATTAAGTTTGAAAACATTTAGGGTAGTAAATTTACAAAATATCTTCACGGAACATGATTTTTACTTAATATCCTAATGATTTTTGGCATAAAAGAAAAATCGATAATTTTGACCATACAATGTATTGTTGGCTATTGCTACAAATATACTTGTGGTACTTATGACTGGTTTTGTGGCCCAGGGTCACATATACAGTATATACACATGTGCCTGTCTGATATTTGAACTGCATTCTCAAAAATAAAGGTACAAAAGCTGTCACTAGGGCGGTAAATGTTCAAAAGGTACACTTTTGTACCTATTAAGTTCTAATATATACACTTTATTTACTAATATGTACCTTTAAGGTACCAAAATGGACTCGTGGACAAACATGTACCTTTTGAAAAGAGACCGATTTTGTACCTTTATTTCTGAGTGTGAGACAATTAAACAGTTAAACTGACCAATAAAGAGTACACACATTTTTATGCATTCTACAAATGCACACTTCACAGGATCTCAAAGTGGACCACTTTCTGTAGGCCAGCTAAACCTTGACCTTCTGGGTAAAACCCTACCAGCCATCAAGACCATTAACAACTATTCTGGACAAGACTATATATTTGTTCTACCAAAATCATGTGGTGGAACTTTTAATAAGGCATTATATTTTGCAATTCTGTTAAAGGCACTAGTGTGCAGAAAGTACACATTTCAACTACTACTACTACTAACAGAAATTCATGTAATTGTATTTAAATATAATTAAAATAATTCCATTTCCCAAAACCAATTCTAACTTTCAGAGTGTAGCTGTAAAAATAAAAGTGTGTTGGTGGCTCAAATAGACTGAAATGGGATGGTGTGAGGGTGAGGTGAGGTGAGCAGTACCACTTCAGTGAGGGTCGGGTCCTTTTCTATGAACTGAACCACACAGTAGGCCAGCTGAAACACAACCAGGTGAAGAGTGGATGTGAACAGTAGATACTAAACAAGAGATGGTTTGTGCAAACATAATCAACCTGCAAAAATGTTTTCTTACCATGCTTATGAATAGGAAAAAATATTAATTTTAAATGGCTACTGGCCGTATAATCACCAGATGAATTTCTCTGCCTATAACGTTTTTCATGACTGTAAAACTGTAAGATGTGCAAAAAACTAACTACAGTTGCAGAGGGAGAAATGTGATGTGGATTTTAGCTTGAATGTCCTTAAAAAAAAATTCCACAAAAAGTGTGGATTGCTTTACGGCAGCAACAAATGCGCATGTACAGATATATACTGTACCAGAGTGGCATATTTACTACAGTGAATTACACTCACTTAAGTAACAAAAAAAAAACAGCATGGCAGACTACTTACATAAAATGCATATACATATCCATATCTCCTAATAATAGCCTAATTCAGTGCAATACAAAGATGACTGTATGTATAGAGATGTACAAATAAACCTTCCTCAAAAGCCTGATGTATCATATTTAATACTATATATTGTTTTCCCCTTTTTAAATGATGTATGGATACATCATCATACTTCAGAAAGTTTTAGATCTTGAAATATTACTAACAATACAGAAGTTATTCTTAGGCTTACTTTTTAAAAATCAGTAGGGATTTCACAGCAAAAAGACACATGAAGGTGGACAGTTTACTATTATACTAAAGGCCTTTAACTTACTAAAAAAGTATAAACTATAATTCAGACGACAGAAGGCACTTGGTTATAGCAGATTGTTTTAGTAGATAGGTTTTTCAGCGTTGATCTTTTAAAAACTAGCGCATCAGATATGATAGAGGGTTACCTGTGCGTGGAACAGCGCGAGTCCTTTGGCAGTGTGCAGGGGAATGAGGATCTTCATGAGGAACTGCTTGTGTTCAGCCTTCAGCGGCAGAGCAAAGCCATTGATAATACTGCGATTATAAAGACAGCAACACAACTGATGACTGTTTTAACATTAGGTGACTACAGCCAGCCAACACCAACACCAGCTGCCAAATAACCTTTTACCCAGCATGCATTCTGACGCTACGCTTTCAAAAGCACTAACTCCATTAAATGATCTCTGTGAACAGAACATGAAAGAAAAGACTCACCTGCCCAGAATCTCAAGGAGTTCAGCAACTCCATTAAAGTGCTCAGTTTCATAGATGTATCTGGGAAAATTATATGAATGGTTTACATTCCACATAAAATATAATGATATAATATAAACATAATATAATTACAATATATAAACTTAAGTTTTTTTTTGTTAAACTAAATGCACAATCCACATTCCAAAAGTTCTCTGTACATTATTCGAAATTCATAAGACAGTCAGAAATATATATAATATATATATATGGAATCTGAGGGTGCAAAAAAATCAAAATACTGAGAAAATCTCCTTTAAAGTTGTCCAAATGAAGTTCTTAGCAATGCATATTACTAATCAAAAATTAAGTTTTGATATATTTACAGTAGGAAATTTACAAAATATCTTCATGGAACATGATCTTTACTTAATATCCTAATGATTTTTGGCATAAAAGAAAAATCAATAATTTTGACCATACAATGTTTTTTTGGCTATTGCTAAAAATATACCCCAGCGACTTAAGACTGCTTTTGTGGTCCAGGGTCACATTTGCCTTACTTTGACATGCAAAAACAATTTTTACATAAAGATTACAAAGCCATGTAAGAATGACAAAAAAATGCAGACACAAACTACAGTTAAAATGTTTGTGTTTGGTAAGAGTTTATTCAAATGTTTTTGCTAAAGCTGTATTTATTTGACCAAAAATACAGTAAAAACAGTAATACTGTGAAATATTATTCCATTTTAAAATAACTGTTTTTTATTTGAATATATTTTCAAATGTAATTTATTCCTGTGATGCAAAGTTGAGTTTTCAGCATCATTACTCCAGTCTTCAGTGTCACATGATCCTTCAGAAATCATTATTATATGCTGAAACATTTCTTATTATTATCAATATTGAAAACAGTTTTGCTGCTTAATATTTTTTAGTGGGATAGAAAGTTTAAAGGACAGCTTTTTTTGAAATAGAAATCTTTTCGAAAATGATAAATGTTGCTATGGTCACGTTTGATAAATCTATTTATTAATTTTGTGCATCCTTGCTGAATCAAAGTATTCATTTCTTTCAAACAACTTTTGAATAGCAGTGTACACAAATATAAGAGTGGGAAAATAAGTGTTTTCTTACCTCAGAAAAATGTTGTTGATCTGTTTCCGAACAAAGGCACGCAAACCCAGAAACTTCCCATAGATGCGATGCAGAACCGTTTTTATAAATTCTCTCTCTCGAGGATCTTCACTGTCAAACAGTTCTAAGAGCTGGAAAAAAAGCAAGGAGTACATTTTCTCACATAATAATTTCTTATTACAGTATGAGGTTGCAACCCTGAAATAGTGTAATCATCTTGTTTTTTTTTTAAGCGTAATAATCAAGGAACTTTGCTGCCGTACCATGGGTGCAGCAGGCACAATGCAGCAAAGTTCCTTGATTATTACGCCAGAATGAGAGTATAGTTCCTAGCCATATCGGCCTAGAAAATCACAACTTTTCATTGGAGTACTGGAGTACACGATGTAACTACAGAAGAGTCAAGTTTTAAATAGGAAAAATACAGAAACTCTTTGGTCATTTTTGAGCGAGATGCTAACGGTCTAATCAGATTCAATGATCTATGCTAAGCTACAGCTAAAAGTGCTACCGCCAGACCCGGAGATCGGCTGAATGGATTCGAAAACGGTAAAACTCAACTGTTTAACTCTAGGGGAGTTGGAAAATGAGCCTATTTTCAAAAATAGTGGAGTGTTCCTTTAATGGAAGGTTTTATGGAATGGTTTGATCTGGCAGCGTCATTAGACTGTCTGCACAGGACTGCGTTATGTAATGCTACCCTTAGCCTCCAGACAATGAATCCCTGCCATGAGTGATGTATTTGACAACAGCCTTTATGCAACATGACATTATTAGTAAATGAGTCCAACCTCAATCACATTCATGACGCTGTTAATGATGTCTAAAACATTAGTAACTCTAAATCCAAATTTAAACAGGATTAAAATTGCTCATTCTCCACATGCAGCGCTTATTTCAATAGATGGCTATGAATAAGATGGAATAAAAGACCAGCTGACCATAGCTTTATCACCCTAAAATAAAGCACTTTTAAATGGGAATTTAATTCATTCAAGCAGTTAAGTGGTCACCTATCATTAGGACAAAATATATTATATATTTTGATGGACGGACAGACGGACGGCAGACAGACAGAGAGACAGACAGACAGACAGATGATAGATAGATAGATAGATAGATAGATAGATAGACAGACAGACAGATGATAGATAGACAGATGACAGACAGACAGACAGACAGATGATAGATCGACAGATGACAGACAGACAGACAGACAGACAGATTATAGATAGACAGACAGACAGATGATAGATAGACAGACAGATAAGAGATAGACAGACAGACAGACAGACAGACAGATAGATAGATAGACAGACAGACAGACAGATGATAGACAGACAGACAGACAGACAGACAGACAGATGATAGATAGATAGATAGATAGATAGACAGACAGACAGACAGATGATAGACAGACAGACAGACAGACAGACAGACAGATGATAGATAGATAGATAGATAGATAGACAGACAGACAGACAGATGATAGACAGACAGACAGACAGACAGACAGACAGATGATAGATAGATAGATAGATAGATAGACAGACAGACAGACAGATGATAGACAGACAGACAGACAGACAGACAGACAGATGATAGATAGATAGATAGATAGATAGACAGACAGACAGACAGATGATAGACAGACAGACAGACAGACAGACAGACAGATGATAGATAGATAGATAGATAGATAGACAGACAGACAGACAGATGATAGACAGACAGACAGACAGACAGACAGACAGATGATAGATAGATAGATAGATAGATAGACAGACAGACAGACAGATGATAGACAGACAGACAGACAGACAGACAGACAGATGATAGATAGATAGATAGATAGATAGACAGACAGACAGACAGATGATAGACAGACAGACAGACAGACAGACAGACAGATGATAGATAGATAGATAGATAGATAGACAGACAGACAGACAGATGATAGACAGACAGAGGACAGATATATAGACAGATAGACACAGACAGATGATAGACAGACAGATGACAGATAGATAGATAGACAGATGAGACAGACAGACAGACAGACAGACAGACAGATAGATAGATAGATAGACAGATAAAGTACCATCTTGGTAAGTATCATGCTCTGTTCAAAAATACACCACAATGGGTTGTAAATGCAGTTTTTTTGCAACTTTTTTTTTACGTTTTCAAAATCTTAAAGCTTAAATGTATAATTTCTGTACAACAGCGTCTCCAAATGGAAAAATAATGCAAAAAACAACAGGCATGCAGTAACACTCTCTACCACATCTCTTTTTGTGTTGTGTCTGCTATCTGTCATTATGTTCTCCATCCCAGCCTGGACTACAGTGCTGCCTCTTTCCTTCCTGTGGCGTAAACAACAGGGCGCTATTTAGAGCAGCCCAGGAAACGCTAGCATCATGGAAACTCGCTTTTATCAGCTTCTGCACTGACTCTACATTCCAGAGCATTCAGTGCGCTCAGGGGGAATGACGGGGTCGATACGGACAGCTGATGACCCACTGCTTCACGCAGGAACAGACTGAGGCAGATCCAAAAGAGGAAGAGACCAGGCCTAGCAAGCGTATAATTTCATATTTCAAAATATTTACCACTTCAGCTGTAAGTCGGGGAAGGGATATTAAATATTTTTGCTATTAAAGTAGTCTCCTAAAAAAATGCATTTTATTAATCAGTATTTTCTTAATTCAATATTTCTAAAAATCCTTAAAACAGGACAAATTAACTTCAGAACCAAAACTGTGTCAGATAAGAACTTGTTTTTCTTTTCTTTTAGTCCCCATTTATGCCAGAGGATACCAAATTGGTGTGTTTTAGGGATAACTATCACTAAACAGTTAAAATGTATGATTAAAACAACAACAAAAAACAAACTTTAATTTTTAAAAAATATACATTTTAATATTTTATGCAATAGGATTATGCTGCTTTAAAATAAAATGGCAAATACCAAGAAAAATAGTAAGAACAAAAGAACAATACTAATTACTAATATTCACAAAGAATAATTTTCTGAAAAATAATATGAATTATTAAAAAAAAAATTATATTAAATTTATAGAATTGAAATTCATTCATACAAAGTTCATATACCTGTAGCACAAACTTCTGGTCAATATAACGTTTGGCAGTACTTGGCTGGAAGTCTGGATTTTCTAGGAATCGAAGGAAAAACTCATACACCAACTGAAAAAAAAAAGAAAAAAAAAAAGAAAAAAGACAATATTTAATATTTTTCTAATGCTTTACACATGTAGAAACAATATTAGAACATATAGCTTGCTTAAATAAATACATACACAATACACAATGTACTCCCTATAACCTTAACAAAATGCTGTTTTTTTTGTAAGACTTGTTTAATTTATTCACATGCTGTGCTGTGCATAAAGTTAATTAAATATATTAGTACATTAAAAAATGCATTGTAAATAAGCAAACAAAGAGCTATAAAATGTGAGAGCTGACCTGCATGTGTGGCCAGGAGGCTTCTAGAGTGGGTTCATCTTCTTCTGGGTCAAAGTCAGGGTTTTCACTGGGTGGAAGCGTTCTGAAAATATTTGTGCTAACCTGTAAACAGAAAGGATTTGGAGTTTACTTTGACAATAAGGAAGAGATTTTTATTTTTGCTAAAAACAAATAAATTATTTGGTGGACATCACATGAATGCTGACCATGGTGGTGATTTCAGGATAGGCAGGCTCTACCAGAACTCCTCTGTTAGTGGACACATAATCCACAAGTTCACTGAGAGTGGCCCGTTTGGTCTCTTTGCTCTTTAGGTCAGTCACTGTGTCATAAAAGTCGAACATTACGCAGCACTGCTGTAGTTTCTGCATGAACAGCTCATGCTGCTCTGTGGAAGATGCATCTAAAATGATGAAAAAAAACAACATTTCTTTATTCTCCTGTACTGTCAATTCACTAATAAATATTTCTATAAACAAATAATGAGACACTTAGACTTGGCAATTTAACTCAAAACAAAACAAAACAAGACATGGCAGAACAGAAACAAAAACAAAAACAAAACAATACAAAGCCAAAAAGCAAAACAAAACCAAGAAAATAAACACATAAATAAAAAAATAAATAAAACAAAAAACATGACATGACCACTAAACAAAAACATGACAGAACAGAACAAAAACAAAATAGCGCAAAGCAAAAAGAAAGCAAAAAACAAAACATGACAACTAAAGAAAACATGACAGAACAAAAACAAAACAACAAAATCATCAAAGAGATATGCATTTACACAATACTACATGATCAAATGTATCTAGACACTTCCTTCTAATTTACATTTTGCTTTTAATTTCAATAAAGACTGATGTTCGTACTGGAACATGATAACATAACATTTAAATTTAGATTTTTTTCAACTGCATCCTGCAACAAACCTGCAACAAAATTTAGCTGATTAAATTTCAATTAAAACACTTACACTTGACATTGATTCAACATTAAATCACATCTACATTTAAACATTGACAGTGTTGCTATAGAGAAATCACATGCATGCAGTGGTCAACGACATCTGCATCGTATTTCACCAGAACTAATATATTTGATACCTAGTCTAGTCCAATTATGTTTGAGTGTATACGCATACACTGAGCTAGCTGAATGCTTGAGTGGACAGGAATGTTGTAATATACACTTGGGAGTGTGTCTAATGCCAGTAATCGGGATGAACTCCCCTGGAGTAAGAAGGGAGGCCATATCACAGCTGGGGAGCTCAAAAACAAAATGCTCTTCCACCAGCAGAGGTTTTTTGCATCATTTTTTTTTTACTTTATAAATGCGCCTACCTAGTTTTATTGAACAATTAATTGGTAGACTTTATTGTAGAGAAATAAATATGTTTGTCTTTGTAACATTTAATAAAATGCTACTTATTCGTCCTGTAGGCCCAATGGACTGAATTTTTCACTTGGATGTCGAAATTGTGTGATTACTGTGATCTATACACGCACACACACAGATCAGATAAAGCCCAAAACACACTGCATGATTTTAGCAATCCTATAAGATCACTGCATGGCACTGTGCGACATGGATCTAATAAACTTGGCTTTGACATGTGTGTAGACTGTACGATGATGAAACCTATCGACTCGTACGCTACGACGCACGTTTCTATAGAAGAATAAAACGTCATCAGCATGCGCTAGTGGTAATAAAAAAAGAGCATGATAAATCACACCTTAGCAGTTGTATTTTTTATATGTGCTGAAAAAAAGTGGAAGCGACGAAAGAGGAAGGGATAAGAGCTTGAGGTAAGCAGTTTTATGTTTTAGCGCCATGTCGCGTTGATTTTTTTCTCTCTGATAAAACAATACATTAGAATTTATGAGTAGAAATATTTAAGAAATGTCTACAACATGAAAATGAAATATTTCTCGTTTGCATTTTCTTATTTTCAACACTTAAGCTCTAATTATATCCATAAATCTTTTTTGTATGTCTGTATGAAGGGGCAAATTGAATGGAGAAAGTCAAAGGAGTAATTTCAAGTCTAAAGCCCAAAACACACTGCATGATTTTAGCAATCCTATAAGATCACTGCATGGCACTGTGCGACATGGATCTAATAAACTTGGCTTTGACATGTGTGTAGACTGTACGATGATGAAACCTATCGACTCGTACGCTACGACGCACGTTTCTATAGAAGAATAAAACGTCATCAGCATGCGCTAGTGGTAATAAAAAAAGAGCATGATAAATCACACCTTAGCAGTTGTATTTTTTATATGTGCTGAAAAAAAGTGGAAGCGACGAAAGAGGAAGGGATAAGAGCTTGAGGTAAGCAGTTTTATGTTTTAGCGCCATGTCGCGTTGATTTCATGTCGCATTTTTATTGGTTGGTCAGTAAACGTGGATCGTAGCAGCAAACACACTGTGCGATATCATAGGCTATCTTTGGTCGCAAGACCGTGACAACGGCCATCTTTGAACCTCTCTCACTGTACGACACAGGACCACCGATTTGGAGCCACGATCACAGAAATGGCCACGACTGTTTCACGATGCCAGTGTTTCGTCTGGGACTGCCGAAAATCGTGCAGCGTGTTTACTGTTTAGGGCTTAAAACATTTTTGTGGGCTAATTTTCATTTTTGGGTGAACTAACCCTTTAAAATCACTGACAGGTGAAGTAAACAACATTGATTATATCGTTATAATGGCACCTGTCAAGAGGTGGGATATATTAAGCAGCAAGTGAACAATCTATTTTTGAATTTCATGTGGTGGAAGCAGGAAAAGTGGTTAAACGAAAAGATCTGAGTGACTTTCCCTGCGTTCCATTCGGAAGGGCTCATCCCTATGCCCTAATCCCTTCAAAGGGTTTACCCTTCGGAGTGCGAGCTTTGAAGGGTTGAAGTATGTAGGGGACCCTTTCTTGAAGTGTCCTTCTGCGTCATCCCGTGCCCACATGGAGGCGCCATCATCATGAAAAGAATCAGCGCAAAGGATCATGGGGGCCCGAAGTGTCCATAAATTGTACTCTTCGAAATCCTTCATTCCGAAGGGCCCTTTGAAGTGGCCAGTTTTGAGCACTTCGGTTTGGAACAACCCTTCATTATGGATGCCATGATTGTTTTCACCCCGAAGTGCCCTTCAGAGGGCGATATATCCCATTTGGAACGCACTGTTTGACTGGGGTCAAATAATGATGGCTAGACAACTGAGTTAGATCATCTCCCAACCGGCAAGTCTTATATGGCGTTTCTGGTATGCAGTGGTTAGTACCTAAAAAAGTGGTGCAAGGAACACCAACTGATGAACCAGCATCAGTGTCACAGGTGCCCAAAAAGTGCCTTTGTCCCAATGCAGCAATGGAAGAAGGTTGCTTGGTTTGATGAATTATGTTTTCTTTTAGATCAAGTGGATGGCCTGCCTGGGTGCATATGTGTTGTTTACCTGGCAGCAGAATTCACTATGGGAAAATGCAGACCAGCGGATTTAGTGTTATACCCAATCAATGTTCTGCTGGGAAACCCTGGGTCCTGGCATTCATGAGGATGTTACTTTGACACCCACTTAAGGATGGTTGCAGACCACATATGTGCCTTAATGGCAGTGGTGCTCCCTGAAAGCAGTGGCCTCTTACAGCAGGATAATGTACCCTGCCACACTGCAAATATTGTTCAGGAATTGTTTGAGGAACATGAAAAAAAGAGTTTAAGGTGTTACCTTGGCCTCCAAATTCCCCAGATCTCAATCTGATTGAGCATTTGGAACGTGCATCATGTGCATCGGAGCAGTTTTGGCAGCACAGATTAATTTGGCAGCATAACTTGAATAGTCTCCAGTTGTGGGTCATCTATCAGAATATCTGCCAGTTGCTTCAGAGATGTTGAAGGATTGAATCTGCTTCTCACTCTGCTTCTCTCCCCAAAACTGCCCAAAGTAGTTTATGTTGAAGTTCATCATGACATCATCTTGTTGGCTTTGTGAAGTATTAGAATATCTTTTGTGAATTTTGTCTGAGACTATAAGTATCATATTGTATCATTTTGAAGGTCAATAAAAGTAAATATATATTACTTTTAAATGAGCAGTTTCCTTAGCAATAACAAATGTTCAATCTGTTTTTAAGATTTTTTTAAACCTAACCTAGAAATTAACTTGTAAAACCAATCCTAAGAAATTATATTGTATTTCAATTTAATCTTAAGCAATTTGTCATATTTATTTACGCACAAAAATAGAGGGCACAGTGTACTGTATTAATATGAAGGAATTTTCTGTATTGTTTTTTTTTTTTTTTTTTTGAATAATTAGGCTGCAAGGTGAATACTGAGGTTTGCTGTAACTTTGTTTGGTCACAATCCTTCTCAGTGTTCAAAGATCCATATTATATTTTGGTATAATATATATACATACACATATATATATATATATATATATTTGGTTTAGGTCATGCCATGCTTTGTGTACACAATCATAATAGTAAAGACTGTTGTTTAGAAAACACCAAACAACTGGTCTGTTAACTTTACAGACGCTCCTGCTAAACAGTCTCTCATGGTTTGTCATTTCTGGAAGTCTGACAAGGCACCTTTTTCACAGAGCACTTACACTATAACACAACATATACTACACTGATATACATACCAGAGAATATAAACAAACAAAATATACATATACTAGAAAGGAAGAGTGTGCCTCTCTGTAATGATACCATGAGGTGTTGCTCAGTGACCGACCTCAGGCTTCTGGAGGGGATGTAGACTCATAAGAGTGAATGGAAGTAGGAAGGTGCTGAGCCTGTGGCTGTTCTATACGCAAGCATCCGTGTCTTGAACTTGACTATGTACCACTACCTAGCACAACTGACACAGGGCAGAAATTTCCAGCATGGGATGCTACAAAATCCACCAGTTACTGATACTCCTAACATTTACTCTACTGTCAAACATACATAGTTTAATTTATAAATAGATAAATAATGTTCAGCCGAGCAAAAACTCCTGAACTTCTGACCTCTGGCACTTTGTGCTCCACTGAGCCACATTAGCTCATGTTCAGGCATACGGCTGAATCCCTCTTAGACTGAAACCCAATAATCTCCCCAATGTAGGCGATTCCTATTTGCAATTCGCTTGGCACAGCTCCTTCCACATCCTTAAATGCATCCTACAAATCCATCAAATTCTAAGTCGGGGAGATCTCTAGTCGTTTGGAGAACATTTTCCAAGAGCTGATAGGGACATTTCTGATTTTCCAAAAGTTGGTGTTACAAATAACCTAAAGTTATGCAAACACAGCGAACCAATGTAATAAATCAAGAACAGAGAAAAAGTCTCACATGCATGCCATGTGTGCAGCAAAGACAAGGATAAATGATCTCATCCATCCTACAGGACTCAATTAAAATTATTAAACACTACATGTACAATTTTATCATGATTTTTCATATAGCTTTAGTCGTTTCATATGGACTATATTTATGTATTTTTGGTCCTCAATCCACGTCCATTCCTCGTATGTTTCTCTATTCGAATGCCTGGAGCCTTTAGGCCTCTGAAATTCCAAGAAGTACTTCTAAGGATCTTATCTTATGTGAGACACTATAATACCAGTGACCTCAGCTGGGTTAGTGACACATGAATAGGTCACTCATAAAACTGGCTGCATTGCAGCATTTATTAAGTGTTAAAGCGTACTATCATCGGTTCACTTTGCCTATAAAAACATTTTACCACATGCAAAGCCTTGTAGAGAATTTACAAATGAAATGTAAGTGCCATAGGTTACATACTCAATTCTAGCAGCAACGTAATGGTCTAGTTTCACACGGGATATGGAATCTTGACAGGCCATACACTTCACTGTAATATAGATGGTAATATAATAAACAAAAGGAAATATCTCCACTCAGTTACCCATATCATTACAGACACTGTATACACTAATAATAAATCAGCAGCGCTCTATAAATACCAGTGGGATCATAACTGACATTTATTTGACCTGAACTTTGGCCATGAACGGCATAAATAATCTGTAAGCCCTGACATTTTGGCACTTAATTAGAATATTAGGCCCAAAATTATTTCCAGAAGAATCATTTCACATTGTAAAAAATTCCGTAATATAGAGCAGGTTTCGCAAAATACCTCTAAAAAGAACTATGGTATTATTTTTGGGCATTGTTCAAAACTTTGCAGATTTTAAAGAAATTAATACTTTTATTCAGTGAAGAAGCATTGGATTAACCAAAAGTGACAGTAAAGATTTTGACATTTCAAATCAATGTTTTTCATCAAAGAATCTTGGAAAAATGTATCACGGTTTCCATAAAAATATTAAGCAGCACAACTTTTTTCAACATTGATAATAATATAAATGTTAGAATTATGTCTAACATGGC
This sequence comes from Sinocyclocheilus anshuiensis, assembly GCF_001515605.1. NCBI lineage: Eukaryota > Metazoa > Chordata > Actinopteri > Cypriniformes > Cyprinidae > Sinocyclocheilus > Sinocyclocheilus anshuiensis. Next base: position 597,933 of record NW_015539890.1, on the reverse strand, counting down.
ACTGAAGACTGGAGTAAAGGCTGCCGAAATTCAGCTTTGCATGACAGGAATAAATCACATTTTCAAATGAGCATAAAGAAGAACATAAGAAGCATAAGAAACTTTTTTTGCTTAACATTTAAAAAAAATCTGACAGACCCCAAACTTTTGAACGGTAGTGCACCATAGTAATACAATGGTATTCTTGAAAGTTCAATTTAAATTAATTGCTGTACCATGTTAAATATCAAATACTGCGCCATGGTACTGATACAGTATTCCAATGGAGATAAAATGCAGACCTATGTAACACACCACACAAGAGTGCACTCTAGAAAAAGTCCTTTTATTAAAGTCATCTAAAAGTTTTTTTCTTTCAATTATTTGAGGCTCTTTTTGTACTCTAGTTCTTACAGCCGCTGTCTATCTGTTCCAGGTTTTTGTAAACTTCAATTTATGTTTTTTTTCCACTCGGAGAGGATTTAATAGTGAGAGAACAGCGGTGGAAGAGCTGGAGGGGTGCTAACACAACCCTACTGCTCTATTAATACACCTTATGTAACCCATCTGAATGCCAGTGTCCCTGTGTCTTTCCCAGACAACTTCTGCTTTGAGTCACTGCATTCACCACAAAATGCAGCCAAGTGACCGCAGAAATGAGCGAACATCAGAAACATATTAATTAACTAATTGTTCTCACACACACAGGATGAGTCACTGAATTTGCTGAGGTTCCCATCAACACCCCCGGCATGTGGTTGCCATGGATACATGGCCCCTTCCTGGGGAGTCATAATGTCAGTATAACACAACTGTAAATGCATTTCCCAGTTATATTGAGCACATGGAACAAGCAGTTCCAAGAGTTCCAAGCATGAGTTCTAAATATATATTATCTATGGGCATGGTCTTTATGGAAAAGCAAAGTGCAGAATAACAGGAGAGTATTGAGAGAAAGAGATAGGAATTTGATCAGGCATCCCAAAAGAAATGCATTAGGTAGGCAGGAAGGAAGGAAGGAAGGGTCTTCGATATGGTTATAGTGAAATTAAATGTAGTGACATGCTTCCCGAGTCACTACAAGCAATAAAGCATATAATAAGCAATACAGTAAGTAGTAAATATAATGAACGAATGATTTTAATTTCTGTAACTAAAATGCAGTTATGCAAAACAGTCAATACATACATGCAATATAAACTCATTCAGCAAAGCTGCATTTTATTTATTTATTTATTTTATTAGGAGTTTTAACTTTACTCGAAAATCGACAAAATCAGCCACAACAATCAAGATAGTATAAGTTTGGTTGGATAGTAAGAGCAAAACTGTAAGCATTTATTTACTAGCTGTTTATTTTAACAGGTATCACAAATTATAAACACTGACTGAATGTCTTGTTTGTTCTTCTTTATAACTTTGAAATACCAACAAAACAAAACAACAAAACAACACACAAAACAAAACACAACAAAACATCTGTCGGTTACTGACAAATCTAAGCAGAAAACTTGAATCAAGTGGGGGCGGGGCTATCAGTATGCTTAGGAAACTTGTTTGGAAACATCTTTCCATTTGATGACACAAGTGATGCAGCAACGACTTACAAACAGCTGCCTCTGTATAGAAGGGATGGAAAGTTTGACTCGTTTACACTTAGCGTTTGCTTTAAGGAACGGGTAAAAAAAAATACAAATAATAAATGATTCAGGGTATATTTACATGAAAATGACTACTAAAAACGGAAAAGTTTTTCCTTTGTGTAATGCAGTTATGCAAAACAGTCAATACATACATGCAATATAAACTCATTCAGCAAAGCTGCATTTTATTTATTTATTTATTTTATTAGGAGTTTTAACTTTACTCGAAAATCGACAAAATCAGCCACAACAATCAAGATAGTATAAGTTTGGTTGGATAGTAAGAGCAAAACTGTAAGCATTTATTTACTAGCTGTTTATTTTAACAGATATCACAAATTATAAACACTGACTGAATGTCTTGTTTGTTCTTCTTTATAACTTTGAAATACCAACAAAACAAAACAACAAAACAACACACAAAACAAAACACAACAAAACATCTGTCGGTTACTGACAAATCTAAGCAGAAAACTTGAATCAAGTGGGGGCGGGGCTATCAGTATGCTTAGGAAACTTGTTTGGAAACATCTTTCCATTTGATGACACAAGTGATGCAGCAACGACTTACAAACAGCTGCCTCTGTATAGAAGGGATGGAAAGTTTGACTCGTTTACACTTAGCGTTTGCTTTAAGGAACGGGTAAAAAAAAAATACAAATAATAAATGATTCAGGGTATATTTACATGAAAATGACTACTAAAAACCGAAAAGTTTTTCCTTTGTGTTCTTGAGTTTTGTGTACAGACAACAACATCGTCAAATCGATCCCCGTTCACATGGATTGATGAAAGTGACTAAAAATTTTCAAGCCCCCAAAATGCAGTTGTCTTGTATATGAACAGCCAAAATGCAAAACACAAAATAAAGAAATTTTCAGTTGAAAATGGCACCATGTAAACAAACTCAATAATTCTTTCACACCATGGCGTAATAAATTATGTAATCACATGGTCCCAGCGTGACATATGCCTATATTGTAAGCTATAAAATGTTTCAAACCAGTATGTAGGCACATATTACTAGTCTTTTTTTTTTCAATTAATATTTTATTAATAAATGTGTTTGTTGTAATAGCTTGTCCTAATTCAGTTCGCAGTCATGATTGCACAAGTGATCACTCATTATTTTCTCAACTCATTAGGAATTAGATTTCCTCTAAAGAGCCAGTTTTCGGCTGAGTGAGTCAGCCAGCTGTTGAATTGAGAACTGCTTGTGACGGAGATTTTGTGAACCAGTTCAACCAACTGATTGAAAAGACCTGACTCATATATTGTAAAAATTTTGTGCCCTTCGCATGAAAGTGAAATATGCATGTTCTTTGTTTTAAATGGCTGACCTTTATGAAACCCTAGGGGTGTCCAAACTCGGTCCTGGAGGGCCACTGTCCTGCTGAGTTTAGCTCCAACTTTCCTCAACACACCTACCTGGAAGTTTCTAGTAGGGCTGCACGATAAATCGAAATGGAATGGAGATCGCGATTTCTGAAAGCACATGATGATGATTTCCTGCTGATTACAGAACCGGTAATCGTGCAGCCCTAGTTTCTAGTGTGCCTAGTAAGATCTTGGTTAGCTGGTTCAGGTGTGTTTAATTGAGGCTGGAGCTAAACTTTGCAGCACAGTGGCCCTACAGGAGCAGGATTGGACACCCAATTTAGAGCCAAAGATGATGGTGTTTCCCAATAATAGGAGCATCTTGGTTCCATTTGACATCCACTGTATGGACAAGTACAAATACAATGGAAGGCAATGGGAACCAAAAATGTTTGGCATTCTTTAAAATAAAGAAATTCATAGCGGTTGTTACTAGTTGGTTCGGTTCATGGCGTATATCTCTTTAACTGAGACTTTTTTTTTTAAAATCCCAATGGGAAAGACACTTGAGGAACCAAGGCCACTGAAAAAGTGGGTGGGCACTGTTGCACTCTATTGCCAGATTTACAGAATTGACAACCACGTGACTTCCAAAAACACAAAAAGATGACATGAGATGTGGGAAAACACAGGTTGGACTGTGAAATAGAGATGCTTCCCTTGACAAAGCTCTGAGACATAATGTTGACACAATCAGTGTTTACACAGTCTACACACACACACAATCCATGAGTTTCCCAGCAGACAGTTATGGGCCTGCTGTAAATAATTCACTCGTGGCTTATCAAAGATGCACATAGAACTCCAGAGCCAGATTACACTCATATAACAACTGAGGTGCTATTTATTTGAGTGTATTTGTTATATTTATTACTTTATAGCATTCTGGGAACTCAGGCGCCCGAGCTACCCCAATGCTGTCTAGGTAAGCAGCGCACTAGGTTTTGAGACGCAGCCTGCGAGTCTATTTCCAGCGCTTTATCTTTATCCGCTTACCTTTGAGCTGCGGGAGCGCAGAGATCTCCGGAGCCGCAGGCCTGCTGCTGCCCGCCGCGAACTGAGACGAGCCCTGACAACTCCTCTGCCTTTGAGCCTTCCTCACCGATTTCCGCGTGAATCCATCCACTTTCTCGGACGCAGATATCGCCGACATTTCCAAAGCAGGTCTATCCAACGAGCTGCGTTTACAGTGACTGGATGCGCCCTATATGTTTTCTAGTCTGACTGACGTCCCATTGACTGTGCTGTTTATTAAACTCACAAGACCTCATCTAATGACACGCACTGTGAAGCCCCTCACGAAGGCTGCATGTTCTCTAACAACCCACAGGTATCCTGCGATGACAATTTGGTCAAGTATGACTGCAAAAACGTAGTTAATAGTAACGTTAGGTTTTTATCATGCCGAAATGTTTCAACAAGCGCGCCTTATTAAACCTGTTACTCCACGTAACACAACTCAAAGTCAGCCGACACACAGCCAAAACAGCGAGTCACGGTGAACCAGCCGCTTGGAACTGGCTCCATGTGTCGGCGACGCGAGGAAAGAGTATAACGTGAATCCGCCGTGAAATTCCTCGGATCCGCTGAACTTCATTCAGCTGCTGTTGCACCTCGCTGGGGTCTAAAAATAAAACCCCGTGCCGCGCCTGAGTGACAGAACGCTCATCCAATGAGCGTCCGCGCAGACAGTAAGCCCCGCCCCTTGACCAATCAGATTCTCTTTTAATGGTATTTCGGGAAATATACAAAACCAGAGATGAACTCAAATGAACACAGGCAACAAATGTTCACAAACGTTGAACAACTCAAAAGAACAAATACACAAAACGTGCACATGCAAGAACAAAATATCAACGAGAAATCACAAAATAAGAGTGCGCTTAAACACGGTAAGAGTTTGCGAGACTTGTAGCCAGTCAAATGAGTCGGGCTCATCCCCAAAAATGCGAAATAAAACCAACTGCTCAAAGCTCAGCACGTTCCAAACCTATATGCCTCAATTTCTAATTTAGAACACAAGAATAGATGAATGATAGTGATTTGACCGCGTCAGTTCATGCATCGTTTTTTTCCATGACTTTGGGTGTCATTTTACATAACTCCTTCACAGAGAAATAAAGTCATATGGGTTTGAAATGACAATTTTCATTTCTAGTTTAACAAATTAAGTACACAGAATTGCATATTTTGATTTAAAATGGGTTATAGCTAAAACTGAACTTCTCGAATCCAAAAGTCAAATAGTTTTGACCAACCATGCTAAACACCGGAGGCAAAAAACACAAGCAAGACAAGAACAAGCAGGATCAAAACACGGAAGCCAGACTATCAGGTCAAATCACATTCCAGACAACCCTGCAAACTAAAGAAACAGCCCGTGTCACGGAGAACGTAAAAAGTGATCATTGCAAAACTCACTGCACTATAGATGATCAATAACTAAAAAGCACCGAGCTAACTGAAAATGGATTTGTTATGTAAAGTGCTGCTTTACAATCAATAAAGAACTCTGAAAATGGGACCCACGTTCAAGGTCAGACAAGCTTGAAAGGGCATCACAGTTTTGGAAAGTCAAAAAAATATTAAAGCACAGACACTAGGCTCTTAAGATTGACCTAGAATTTGATATGAATGCAGTTACTTGAAAATGCGTGTTGAAAACTATTTTCAATGCATTACAGATAGACGTGGAAGCTTCAGAAAACTTGTAGAGTTTAATTGCGTTGTCGAATGACTTCGTAACGTTTACCGAAACGATCATCAATATGACCCTTTTTGAAACGTATACATATTTAAAAACAATTCGATAAAAAGAATATATACACATCACATACATAAATACATAAGCTTGGTCTCAAAAAAACTGGACCTGAACTTAAACCATAGATGTGTCATATTGAGACACAGTCTCGGATATCTTGCCACACAATGATCAGTCTTGGGTTCTTTTCACAAAGTAGCAAGAGATTTTTTTCGTGGGTCTGGATGGTGATGCTTTCTTGGTTGGCGGTGAAGAGACAACTCTTATTGGACATGGTGAGACTGCTGCCTAAAAAGAAAAAGAACAAAAAAAAAAAAAATACATACTAATTTTTAGAGAACTACTAAATGAATAACAAAGAAATAAAAAATATTAAAATGTATTTGAAATACATTTATTTTGGGCCAAGTATACTACAAATACATTTACGCATTCATGTGCTTACTAAAAATAACCTGCAATTTTACTTTTGGTATACTAAACTGGTATATTTAAAGACTGCTAAATTGTGCGAAAGTAGTGCTGAAGTCCAACTAAAGATATGCTGCAGTATATCTGATTGTGCTAAAGTGAAACTATTGCATGTATACTTCAGGTAGCATTTAAATATCTTGCATTTAAAGACTGATATTATTCAGATCATACAATCCTAATTAATAGTAATATTAAAACATTTTAGACATAATATTAGGAAATGTGCATTGTGCAATAAAGAATACTCCAAATAAAGCTGAATTAAAGTATTATATCAGTAAGTGGTGTCAATAAATGTTAATGGATTTTAAGTATACTTAGTATGAAATAAATGTATTTGAAATAAACCATGGCATTTTTTTTACTAGGGAATATTGATGTAACAGACATGTTTCGAAAGTACAAACAGAAACACTGCAAAATATTACAAATTAAAAAAAAAATGTGTTTTCAAATGTAATTTATTCCTGTGATCAAAGCTGAATTTTTAGCATCGTGACTCCAAGCTTCAGTGTCACATGATCCTTCAGAAATCATTCTAATATGCTGATTTGATGGGGACAAAATTATATTTATTTTAATTTTCTAACATTATAAATGTATTTACTGTCACTTTTGATCAATGTAATGCCTCCTTACTGAATAAAATTATTAATTTAAAAAGATCCCCAAACTTTTGAACAGTAGTGTATATTTGTTTTTTACATTTTTAAAAGAAATCTTAAATAACTTTTGCATTTTATATCATCTCAGAGTTGGTTTGGTCAATGGCTTACAACTATTGATTTTTAAAAAAATCTATATAGATTTCCATGCATCTACTCACTGGAGAGCTGTGTGTTCTTGCATCGTGCCGTTTGCTGCCACCGTTGGGGCTTTTTGGTTGAGCGGATCCTTTAAATCTCTGGCTGATCACAGAAAGCCAATCAGTCCTCCTCGGAGAGCTGTTCTCTTTGCCAGTGCCAGCTTGTCCAGCCGAGCTGAGCCTCTCCTCTGTTTGCAAACTGAATAGATCACCTTTCTCATTCTGTGCGCTTACTGAACTCCTGCTCCTCTTTACGTCAGGATACAGTTCAGACACCCCGTCACTCTCCTCTCCCAAACCAGACCCATCACCTGTTTCCAGTCGGCGCTTTGCGCGGCGTTCGGAGGAAGGGCCCTGGAGGACAGGTGTGAGCACCTTACGAAGAGGAGATGTACCGCGGCTGATCCACTGCTGGATGGACGAGGGCATTTTGGGGCTGCTGACTTTGGCCGAAGGTGCAGATGTGTTTGATGGCAGGGGTAAATCAGCACCCATAGGGGCGCAAGCAGCAGGCTGGGGTGAAGCCAGAGAGACAGCCCTCTCGCATCCAGAACTTTTGGCTGGAGTGATTTCAACAGGGCTGTAAGGGCCTGAGAGGACAAATGGTAAATCACAAATGCCAATAAAAAAATAAAAATAAAAAAATAATTAAAAAAAAAGAACAAGAACAATTTGAAATTATGAATTTCTGAAAACAAACAAAAAAAAACAAAAAACAAATGCAATACAAAAGTAATACTGTGAAATATTATATATATAAAAAAAAAAAAACACCTTTGTATTAAGTATATTTTTTTCCTGTGATGCAAAGCTACATTTTCAGTCATTATTTCAGTCTTTAGTGTCACATGATCCTTCAGAAATCATTCTAATATATGCTGATTTAGTGATCAAGAAACTAGGGCTGTGTATCACCAGCAAAGTCACGATACGATACGTATCACGATACAGGGCTGCACTGAATTTCACCTCAGCAGAATTTAGAAAAACAGCTGTTTATTAAACACTGCTTACTATAGTGCCATTTCTAACTATTGGCAGAGCAGGCAGCTGACCTCTGCATTATGAAGGGCCTCCATAACTGTACCACAGTACAATATAGGTAATGGCATATGTTTCATGTTTACATTGTGCACTCCCCACCAGGTACAATATTCTGATTGTTTGTATCTTTTTTTAAGCCCATAAATAATAATGTACTCGTTCTAATAAATGTATATTGTAATGTACTCATTCTAATATATTGCAAACCGGTGTACACAGCCTCTCTCTCTCTCTCTCTCTCTCTCTCTCTCTCTCTCTCTCTCTCTCTCTCTCTCTGTGTGTGTGTCGTAAATGAACAGTTGATGAATCACACTTTTCTGAGAATAGATTATTGAAGTGGAGATCGCTAAACTGCAAGCTAACCGGTGTCTTCAGAAAGCCAGCTCGTTTATCTACAGTGGAGAGAGCGCGTGTGCACATGGTTGCCATGTTCACAAAGATAAGTAACACACTTAGCAGATATTTCCGTATTGCGCAAGTGTAAAGCTCTGTTTTGGGGTTACGTCTCTTTATATCAGGCAACCCAGTTGTGTTCCTCTGCGGCCAGATTAAACCTTGTTGTAGCCTATATATGCTCTATTCATTCTTTTTTAGAAACCTTGCACTTTTCTACTCAATTTTAAACGTTGTAAAATTTTAAACAAATTAAGCGCGGTCCACTGCTGCACACGTGCCAAAATATCGATACAGGGCCAGCTGTATCGATACTCGTATCGTCAAATCTCTGTGACGATACATCATCGTATCGATATTTTGAACATAGCACTACAAGAAACATTTCTAATTATTAATGTAAAAAATAGTTTTTGCTGCTTAATATTTTCAATAAAGGCTGTTCTTTTGAATTTGTTCAAAGAATCCTTAAAAATGTGCCATAACTCCCACAAAAATACTAAGCAGCAAAAACTCCCTAACATAGACAAATCAGAACCATTATTAATAGGGGTGTGACAAGACACTTATCCCATGAGACGAGACGAGACACGAGACTGGGTTCACGAGAACGAGACAAGATTTTTAGACTTTTTAAAAGAAATCCTCAATGATGAAATATTTAGGGAAAAATAGTCTTTTATTCAAGTGAAAAACACAAAATGCAAAAAAATGTAGGTGCATTTTGAAATCAACTTGTGCTTTATGAAATTAAACTTCTATTTTAATGAATTATATACAGCAATAAACAACATGTAAACTAGAGCTGCACGATTCTGGATAAATTGAGAGATCACGATTCTGAAGAAAAAAAGATTAGAAAACTAAACAAAATAACAATTTACTAGTGGTTCTGACAAAATGTTCATTGCTTAAGTCTTTAAAAAATATATTAATTTGGAAAAAAAGTCAGTGTCTCAATTCATAAAGACCTGTTTCACAATTCGAATCTCCTGAATGAATGATTCAATGACAAATACTTTTTTTTTTTTTTAAACGGGCAGTTGTCGCCACCTCCTGGCGGAAGAGTATAAGCATTACAATACATGCAGGTGTTAAAGAGCAGTTCATATGGGTTTTCGAAAAAATATCTCTTTTGCCGTTTATAACGTAGCTATCCTTAAATGAAAACAATCTGCAAAGTTGTTAATCAAAAAAGTGCATGATAAATAAAGATATTGTCTCTCAAAAGAGAGTCGATTCTGAATCGCCTTAACGAGTCGTCATATTTTCAAATCTTTTGCCTGTTACCGGTATACGTCACTGGGTAACACATTTGCATAATCCCTGCCTGCCCGCGAAATACGAACAGAGTCTGACCTGCCCACAAACACTTCCGCTAGTTAGTGTGTTTACATCATGTTGAGAAGACACTGTGTTAAAGGATATCACAGAAATACAATTCGGACCTTTTGTTGTGTACATGTCATTTTACCAAGGACTGCTTCTCTAATCTTGGCTTTTATCTTCGTTGGCTTCTAATCTTCTTAATTTGGACTAACAAGCTCTCCGAACCAAACTAGAGGTCGACCGATAGTGGATTTTGCCGATACCGATAGCTAGGTTGGACCACACTGGCCGATACCGATTAATTAACCGATAGTTTTTAAAATGGATACTGAACAAAAACTAAAATAATGCTTTATTAAAAAAACAGTAGTAGCAGTAGTAATAATAATAAAAATGTTGAAATTAACACACTCTAACAAGGAACAATACTTTCATTACACAGCTTTCATTAATCTTAATGTTACAAATGGACTCTTATTTTAACGTGTTACCATTTCATTTTAACAGTCATGCTTAAAGATGCACATCTTTAAATATATACACAAAGGCCATAGCATTAAAATTATATACATATGGATAGTGTATGTATACTCTCACACTTTAACTGCCTCTATTCTTGAACACTTGATGATTATCTAATCAAAATAAAAGCGCAGTTTCATTACTGGATGAATCAGTGTTCTTGAACGAATATCTTGTATGATTCAAAAACAAATACATTTTAACAGCCCCTTTTCACCACCTACTGGCGTAACAATGTAATTGATAAATCTTCATTTGAAGTGTCAAATTACTTTCAAATGTGATTTACTCTATTTTAATCGCTACCATACACATCATGTACACAGTTTATATCCAAACTATAAACTTTTATCCCAGTACTTCTGTTATTTAAATGTCTGTAACACAGAAATAATGATGTGTGGTTGAAAAGACTGTTTGTGTTGCTCTTTCTGGATCAGCAGCAGCATGAATGATTCATTAACATGGGCAGCGACAAAACGTGCTTCTCACGCTCCACTGACACTCGCGATGTGAAACAGTCGTAATAGATATAGCTGAACTGTTGTCATTCAGGAATAAGATTGCGTGGTGGGTGTTTGAATCGAGATCGCGATCTTTAAACGATTAATTGTGCAGCTCTAATGTAAACTGCAAATTGTTTTGCAAGGATATCGGCACGTTCGTTCCGACTGGTCTCACGAGATCTCATGCCACATCGCTAATTATTAATATAAATAATAGATAATTGAGCATTAGAATGATTTCTGACACTGAAGACTGGAGTAATGATGCTGAAAATTCAGCTTTACATCATCACAGGAATAAATTACTTCTTTTAAATATATTAAAATAGACAGTTATTTTAAATTGTAATAATATTTCACAATATTACTATTTTTGCTGTATTTTTTATCAAATAAATGCAGTCTTGGTAAGAAACTTAAAAAAAAAAATCTTAATTATTCCAAACTTATAACCAGTAGCTCTGAATCTGAAATAAAATGTTTTACATGCACACACAAAGTAGAAAATTCACAAAAAGGGAAAGAGAGACCCACCAGGTGCTCTGGGTGGTGATTGGATTTTACGAAGTGTCCAGCCTACAAGGTTTGGGTCTCGGTTCGATGAGTTTTCTCCGTCTGGTCTGCGATTCAAGCGCCAGATCCTAACAGTGTTGTCATCAGAGCAGGAAGCAATCTGCAGAAAGAGTGTAGATATGACAATATAAAACTTTTATATTGTTATATTGAATAAACTGTCCACACATCTAAGAGATGTGTAGTTTTTTTTTTTCTTTAAGTACCAACCTTGGTGAAATCGCTGGGGCACCAGGCCACTGATGTGACTTCCTGGCTATGGCCCTGAAGCATCATGGGAGCTTGTTTCGGGTCTGGAATCTGGAGCAAAAACAAAATGTCATAAATGCAGACAGTGACCACAGATGTTCTCAGACAGACTGAGACAGGTTAGCTCTCTAGTTTTCTAGGTTGGTCCTTACCTTCCATATATAAGCATGATGGTCACTTGAACCACTGGCCAGGAACTGGTCATCTGGGCTGACACTGGACTTCACATAAAATGAGGAGTTACTGTGACCGCTGAACACAGCAACTGTGAGGAAAAAAAAAAATTCCAGTCAAACTACATGAGCCCACTTCACATGCCTGCAAAAAAACCGGGAAGGGCAAATTAAAGGAAAAAAGTAAAAAGCAAATGCATTTAAATTCCACTCAGGAAATAAGTCTCAAATTTAAACACATTTACAACCTGGAGTTGTTTTCAAACCACTGATGTCGAACATGTAGATATTGTCGTCTGTGCAGTTGGAGAACAGTCTGGAGCCAGTGGAGTCCAGTGACAGACCAGAATAACCTACAGAGGAAAACATAACAGTGAAAATTAATACTAATTACTAATGCACATTACTATTGGCCTAATGACAGAGTGGGCATGAGATGTGTACCAAGTTTGCGTGTGCAGGAGCCTGGGTAAGGATAGGCCTGTAGAGGGAGGGGGTTGTGGTAGTATGCAGTGTAGTTCTTCCGCAAATCCCACATTTTAATGGTCCTATGAGGAGATCAGAATGATATGGGAAACCATCAGCATTTACACAGAATTACACTAAGACATGAAGTTGAAAAATGTGACAGAATGTGGTAGCAGCATATAATATTTATGAAAAGAAATTAGGTACCTTTTTTACTGCATCTTGTGTCCCAAATCATTATGTTCCCATCTCTGCCTCCAGTGCTAAAAACAGCTGTTTTGAGAGAACAAGCAGTTTAAAAAAAAAAAGTCCACCAATAAATATAAATTGAGGAAAACACACACACTTATTTATACACTATTACAGTATTTATTAATATTTTGAATGATCTTTTATATAGTTTTAATTTTAGTTATAGCACATTTTTAATATTTCTATTTAGCTTTACATTTATTTTCATTTCAGTTATAGGATTTTTTGTATTTGAACTTAAACACATTAGAAAATGTTTCTTGGTTTTTTACTGCATCTTGTGTCCCAAATCATTATGTTCCCATCTCTGCCTCCAGTGCTAAAAACAGCTGTTTTGAGAGAACAAGCAGTTTAAAAAAAAAAGTCCACCAATAAATATAAATTGAGGAAAACACACACTTATTTATACACTATTACAGTATTTATTAATATTTTGAATGATCTTTTATAGTTTTAATTTTAGTCATAGCACATTTTTTATATTTCTATTTAGCTTTACATTTATTTTCATTTCAGTTATAGGATTTTTTGTATTTGAACAAACACATCAGAAAATGTTTCTTGGTTTTTCAGCGCTGGGTTATATTTAACCCAGCATTTTTTTAGAGTGTATATTGCACATAACAAAAGTAGTGTTATTGACATACTTCATGCATACATAATTTACGGTATACATACTGCACAGTAAGAGAGCTATTTTGACATGCACAGTAGAGTATGCTATTTTGACGATAGTTGTAGTCTTACATAATAGTAGAATTTACCTCTCTCTTGCTTGGAAAAAGCCACTGATTTAAGACTGCACTGATGTCCTTTAAATGTTCCTAGCAGGTCACCAGTAATAACATCCCACAGACGGGCCATTTGGTCACCAGACGCTGTTACCTGTAAATTAATATTTCCATGATAGATAGATGAGATAGATAGATAGATAGATAGATGAGATAGATAGATAGATAGATGAGATAGATAGATAGATGAGATAGATAGATAGATGAGATAGAGATGAGATAGATAGATGAGATAGATAGATAGAGATGAGATAGAGATGAGATAGATGAGATAGAGATGAGATAGATGAGATAGATAGATAGACAGATGAGATAGACAGATGAGATAGATAGATGAGATAGATAGATAGATAGATGAGATAGATAGATAGATGAGATAGATAGATAGATTAGATAGATGAGATAGATAGATAGAGATAGATGAGATAGATAGATGAGATAGATAAGATAGATAGATGAGATAGATAGATGAGATAGATAGATAGATAGATAGATAGATAGATATATAGATGAGATAGATAGATGAGATAGATAGATAGATAGATGAGATAGATAGATAGATGAGATAGATAGATAGATGAGATAGATAGATAGATGAGATAGATAGATAGATGAGATAGATAGATAGATGAGATAGATAGATGAGATAGATAGATGAGATAGATAGATGAGATAGATAGATGAGATAGATAGATGAGATAGATAGATGAGATAGATAGATGAGATAGATAGATGAGATAGATAGATAGATGAGATAGATAGATGAGATAGATGAGATAGATGAGATAGATACTCACCAAGCTGTTTGCACCAGGAACCCAGGCAATATCAAAAACTGCATTATCGTGTGCCTGCCACTCTGTAAAACAAAAGTTCAACATATATGAATCAGTCCGACAAAAATAATAGGTATCCTACAAAAACAGTATTGAATCTAGGTAAACGTAAACAAACCTTTCAGCACAGAGCTCTGTTTTTCTCCGGTATTGAAGATGGTCACAAACCCTTCCTCGTTTGCAACAGCAAGGCTGCTCTGTTGACCAGGAGCTGAGCAACAAATAAACCAGCACAAAGTGTTAGGCTTTACACAGTCGTGGGGTTCCGAGTACACTCATTGTGAACGTTTCATTAAAAGTGTACCAGAGGAAAATGTGCATCCAAACGGCGGCACAGCAGCAGGCGAGGCTCCGTATGAAGTGTGTTCGTCCTGTCGAGCGCACTGGTATCCGTCCAGCAGAGAGGACAGCGGATAGCGCCGACGCTGACCTGATTATTACAGGGGTTTTGAATGAAAAAGCGTAAACACATATATTTCCATTGACATATCTAAATTATACTCACCATTACATCTTCTTTTAATAACGCCTCGATCAACAACATGGTGAAAAAGAGTCATAGCTCCTGCTGGATAGGTGTTTCATTCAGAAATGCTCAGTTTCCCGCGAACATTGAAAAAGCGACGAAGACGAATTCCGCGCGATACCGACGTTCGCTCTTCTGATTGGCCAATGCGTCAGAATACCGGAAGTGTTGAGCAGCAGAGAGTGGGATGGCTGCTGGTTTAACACTGCTTCTATGGAAACTATGCAGGCCGCGTGCACTAGAGGCACTCTGTGGCCCAGAGAAAGTCAACTTTAACATTATACATCAATTGGACTTTATTTATTTAGATGCTTTACTGCATCCGAAACATCTGTTGTTTTTGAAAAATCAAATAAATTCGACAATTCACAATTTTATGGAAGCACATTTCCGCCGCATAAGAAAAAGTATAATGCTTTGGTAAATCATAATTATGACATAAAAGGTCATAGTTATGAGACAAAAGTTCAAAATTACGACACAAAATGTAGAAATACAAGATACTAAATCATTATGAGATAAGAAGTCGAAATTATGTCTTACTAAGTCATAATTGTGAGTTAAAAAGTAAGTTAAGCTAAAAAAAAGTCTGATTATGTTATTTTCAGTGTATTTGTAAGAATGAAAATGATTTCTGACGTGAACCACAAAACAACGATCAATATAACAATATAACTTTTTATTCGTTAATTTAAAAATCCTTATCTATGAATACTAAAGAAAAATATTGTATTTTTATTTGATTTAAAATAAATGAAATATTAGCTAGATAGATAGATAGATAGATAGATAGATAGATACTGTATTTAAAAACAATTCATGAAAGCCAAGCAGAGTAAAAAACGTTTTTTTTTATTAGCAGAGACAGAGACCAATCGGAGTTGATGCCAACGCATAGGCCACGCCCTCTTTGTGACATCAGTCGTTTTCGCTTCTAGCGTTCTTTGTGGTTCAACGGAAACCCGACGTAAGAGCCTGGCTTTGTCACGTGACCTGCACTGCAGCCGGGTCATCCGCTTCAAACTTCATCATACGCCAAGTCTGTCTGTTCTAACGAATAAAATACTGAGTCTTAAAACAGTCTGTCGTTCCACATTTTTCGCAATCTAACGATAAATGATGTCGCTCTCCGCAGCGCGCTCGTTTCTGTCGGAGGCTGCTTATGGCGAGCAGGAGCTGGACGCCAATTCTGCGCTGATGGAGCTCGATAAAGGTTGGGCTTGTGTGTTATTATGATTCAGCTATGCATGCCTTATGTTACCTGTTCATCTGATAACGCAGTAATGTGTTTATTTATATTCAGACAGAATGAAATCTGTTGACGTAATTAACATACCCAGTCATTCTTATTCTCGCACCATTAAAGGTTTAAGGTCCTGTAAACTGGGCGAGCAATGTGAAGCTGTGGTCCTTTTCCCCAAACTCTTTCAGAAGTATCCCTTTCCCATCCTCATCAACTCTGCCTTCCTGAAACTGGCAGACATCTTCAGACTTGGGTAATTAGGCGCATTAAATAAAGAAAATGCATATCTATTAGCTTTGAGGCTGTGTATATGCTGTTATTACATGGCTCTCAGGAATACTCGTGTCTGATTGGTCAATTGCAGTGCTGGTCAAATATTTCTGAATAATTATATTTGTCTAGGACAGTGTTTCCCAACCTTTTTTTTAGTGGCGGCACCCTTTGGAAATTTTAACAAACTTGTGGCACCCCTCAAAATGAATTTTGTCACAATATTTGAATTTCTAACTTCGATATGATAATTTGAAAAGTATAGATATTCGGTACAACAGGGAAGAACTGCAGAATATAATGTCATACAGATATTTTTAATATTATTAAGAAATTTTGTCCATCAATGGTGGCAATCAGTAGGCTAATTTCTAATGAAGATACCAATTTATATGACAGATTTTAATGTAGGCTTTTATACATATGTAAACATTATTTAATTACCATTATAACTAGCTATCTCACAAATTTTTGCACTCAGTGTTTTTTTTTTATTTTACAGTGGGGTAATTTTGGTGCAGTAGCACGAGATAGCTTGATTTCAAACTTTGAATTGAATAAAAAATGACAAGTAAGCAGTCAGTAATAAAATAAGAACAAATAAAGAAATTAATAATGATAGCACAAATAAAAAATAGCGACAGGCCTACGAATTAAATAAATTGCTTTTTAGTTTTTCAGGTAGGTCTAACAGTAGGGTTAAGATATTTAACTTTTTTTTTTGTTTGTTTTTTTTACCAATTATCCAAATGATGTTTAGTCCTAGAAAGCTATTATTATCAGAACACGTGAGCATAACATAGCGGTTAGCAGATCAATGAATGAGAGGGCAGCGTTACCAGAGTTGCCCATATACCGCACCATGTTACAGCACAGTAGGGCTATTGCAGACAGAAACAATACTGTACTACATCGATGTTTCCTGTTGGCTCAATTTTTGAGTGGACTTTGCTGTTCCGATGAGCATGAACGGTATACGAGTGGAGCGACTGAGCGGAGCACACACGCATAGAGCGGGATAATAAGCAGAGCGTCACACCACATGAAAGTGAAACCTGAGAGGTGAGCTAATTTCCGGCAGCCGAAATTTTGGTGCATCTCTTAATTATTGGCGATATCAGAAATGTATATTATATAATAGATGCTTTTTTTAACATTTTAGCAATTTAAAAATATTAAAAAAGGATTTTTTTACACGGCACCCCTGCTCTCGACAGACGGCACCCCGGTTGGGAAACACTGGTCTAGGACAATGCTTTGTTGTGCTTCTGTTCTGTCTCTGTTATGAAATGAACGTGCCATTGCATAACATGTATCTGGAATTGAAATGCATTTAGAGATTTGTACTGAGTGAAAAGTTCTGAATCTGTAATTTCACCCCTGTCAAATTAGGAACAACTTTCTGCGACTCTGTGTGCTGAAGGTCACACAGCTGAGCGAGAAACACCTGGAGAAGATTCTGAATGTGGACGAGTTTGTCAAAAGAGTGTTTTCCGTCATTCATAGCAATGATCCTGTTGCTAGAGCAATAACTCTCAGGTACTTGTGGGTGTTTTTCCTGCATGCACTTCCTCAAAATGTTCTATTTTATTTTAAAAATGCCATGCGTTTCTTGTCAGCTTCCTACTAATATCTAAATTATCAATTATTTTGTCAAAGACCGTCCTAGAATATGCTTAGAAATAATAATACACATTTATACATTTTCGATGCTTATGTTTTTGTGTCTTGTGCATTTTGACAGGATGTTGGGAAGCTTAGCCTCCATTATTCCAGAAAGAAAAAATGCCCATCACAGCATCCGGCAAAGTCTGGACTCTCATGATAATGTTGAAGTAGAGGCAGCCATTTTTGCAGCTGCTAGTTTCTCATCGCACTCTAAGTAAGTGTACACTATGACAGCCAGTCTACTGATAGACAGAACATTTTTTAATATTTTTTATTAGTCAATGTTTTTATTTTAGTGTCAATTTATTTTAGTTTGCATTGATTTTATTTCAAGTAACAACAATGTTTTATGTTTCTAGTTAACTATAATAACCCTGGAAATAATGCCTGTCATGTTCATTGTATCTTTTTTCCCCCCCCAGAGATTTTGCTGCCGGAATTTGCAACAAGATTAGTGAAATGATTCAAGGTATGTGCTATCGTCATGTGAGTGGTCTTGATGGTTTGGATTAGTGGTCTGACTGAACTGTGTGTGTTTGACTGAAGGACTGGACACTCCAGTGGAGCTGAAGCTGAAGTTGATCCCGATGCTGCAGCACATGCACCATGATGCCAGTCAGGCCTCGTGCAGCAGGGAGTTACTGCAGGAGCTGGTGTCCTCCTACCCCTCCACACCCATGCTCATCGTCACGCTGCACACCTTCACCCAGCTGGCCACCTCCTCACTCGTAGATATCCCTGAGCAGGTCAGAGCATGTCTACTGTTGTCTTAAAGTGGTCATCGGATGCCCATTTTCCACAAGTTGATATGATTCTTTAGCGTCTTAATGAAAAGTCTTTAACATACTTTGGTTAAAATTTCTCCATGGTAGCGTAAAACAACACTCTTTTTACCTTGTCAAAAACAGCTCTGCAAACAGCAAGACATTTTAGTACATGTCCCTTTAAATGCTAATGAGCTCTGCTGACCCCGCCCCTCTCTTCTGTGGGGTGGCGAGCCCGTTCTCTGAGAGACTGTTTACTTTAGCCACGGAACTTGCTAACTAACACTTGTGAAACGCCCCGTTGCTTTGATTCGCCTTAGTCACGTGACATGGGTGTTTCGAATCACACTTCGGAGCAGGGGTTCGAAATATCTGCGCTTCGGGATCTCGACACCGTGTCGAAACGTCAGTTTCGCGTCAGCCATCCCTAAGGCTGGATCACGAATGATTCGCGCGAACATAAACGCATTTAGGTCCCTTCAATTCCCTTCAAAAACAAACGTAATCCACTGCGTCTTCAGCGGCTCAGATGTCAGGAGTAAATGACGACAGCTATGTTCATTATTACATCCAACAACAGAACACTTCAATCGCTTAGGAGTCATTCTTGTCTACATCTGCTCCGCACAAAGACAAGAAGCTGAGAACGGCTTGATTTGAGAAAGGGGATATTATTTATAGGGATTTTAAAAAACTACTGGGTGGATTTTTATCATTTTAGGGTGGATGTGTACAAACACTGCCAACACACATTTATGTTCAAACAACATGTAAAAGCGAATTTTGCATCCGATGATCCCTTTAAAAATATATGAATGTCACTAGCTATGTTTCCATCCACCTATTTTTATGCACATTTTGGAATATCGCATAAAAAAAATGCTGGATGGAAATGCCAAGATGCGCATAAATTCTAAAAATGTGCATAAAAAACTTATGCGCACAACTGAGTAGGATAAACTTTTATGCCCGCCCGGTCTGTTCTGTTCTCGTGCTCCATTTAGGCGCGCTGCATTCTGATTGGCTCGGATAGCATACTGCGGGAGGTCGGGGGCGCCCTAACAGGAATGCATTACCTTTTAAAATGTATCATAATACAAAAGTTATTTTAAATTGTTATAATATTTCACAGTATTTATATTTTTAGCTAGGCTATTTTTTTTTCAATATATTAGTATTTTTGATCAAATAAATGCATTGATGAAAATAAGAGCTTTCCAAAAAAATCTACATTAAAAAAAATATTACCGACCCCAGATGTTTAACAAACAACATGTAAAAGTGAATTTAGCATCCGATGACCCCTTTAAAGCCAGTATTTTTTAATAGTTTTTGTTTTAATAGTGTTAATGCTACAAAATCAATCCATTTCTTCTTATGTTCACTGTTTTTGCTTGTATGTTAATGTACAAAATATTTAGAGCAGCAGGACTGATTATCAGAATCAGAAATATTTTATTTGTTACTGCAGTGTATCCACAGTAACATTTTAAAATCTGCTACCAAGTAGAACATTTCAGTGTACTCTACAAACTGGGTCACAGACAGGAACATCCAGTGTAGACAGCTTCATTGATTATAATGGTAACTATTTAGATTTGTCGTAATGCATTTCTGTTTTGAGTCTGTTGTTTTGAACTCATTTTACATCATTTGAAGCCATATTTGCACTGGTGCTAGATGTATCTTTTTTTCTCCCCAAATGATTAATTCAAATGAACAAAACATTCTAGTATCTCTCATGTGGTAGTAGTATTTAGTTCATGGGATTATAAAAAATGCCATTATTCAATGGTACACTACCATTCAAAATTTTGGGGTAAGTTTTTTTGTATTATTATTATTTAAGAAATGTATACTCAGCAAATATACATTATACAATTATATCGTATATATAATATATTTCAAGAAATTCTGTTATTTCAAACTTTCTGTTCATGAAATAACTGTTTTCAACGTTGATAATAATAAGAAATGTTTCTTGAGCACGTTTAAATGGTAGTGTATGTAATATATTTCCAGCAAAAAAAAAAAAAAATTGTTACTATATAATAAAATGGTGATATGATTCCCTTGGCTATGATATTCATTTCAGTTCCTCCTCATACAATTTCTCACAATTTATTTATTTATTTTTTTTTACAGTATTTATTTCTGTTTTCCTTTTTGTCTTATAGATTCATCTGCTTCTCCAGTACTTGAAGGAGGACCCCAGAAAAGCAGTGAAAAGACTCGCCATTCAGGATCTCAAGCTCTTAGCTAAAAAAGCTCCTCACTTGTGGACCAGGAAGAACATACAGGTCAGAGAGTCATGAATAAATGTGGGACAACTGGTTCACTCACTACAATAAATGTAATTTCCAAGTTGTGTGTTTGTAGGTGTTATGCGAATGTGCTCTCAGCACCCCATACAACAGTCTCAAGCTGGGAATGCTGTCTGTCCTCTCCACACTATCCGGTACCATCGCTATTAAACAGTACGTCAGCCCTAATACAGGTACAAAGTCATGAAGTCATGTTGACTTTGCTAAAAATGCATTTATGCAAGTGTATACAGATGATAACATGTGGTCTCGTTACATTTCGCATGCGAGTTTAACCACCCGATCTCTCTGGATGATGCAGGTGAGGCATCTCCAGCGCCCCGTCACACTGACCTGGTGAAGCTGGCGCAGGAGTGCTGTTACCATAGTAACCTGGCAGTGGCAGCCCATGGAATCACAGTGTTGACCAGTATCACTGTTTCCTGTCCAGAGAAAGGTTGGTTTCTCCTCACCAAAAATGAGTAGGCTTATTTAGTTTAGGTTGCATAAACCCAAAGGAGGTCAAAAATAGAGAATATTTAAATGATAGATCACTTAATTGAAATATTTTGTCAGAGGTCATCCAGCTGGAACAAGAAGCAGTGATGGGGATGGAGTCTCTCATTCTGCTCTGCAGTCAAGATGACCGTAAGACTGCGCAGGCCACACTCAAAGTAAGTGTTATTCAAGGTTTACACAGCTTCGAATATGTGACTTGACCCAGCTGTCTCCTTCTGAGTCCATGTTTCAATAGTCTCACAGAGCCAGGTTCATGTTGCAGCTTATTCTGGCCAAGAACTGGATACTTAAGGTTACTTTTGTGGAATTTTTGTGATCTTTCACTGACAAATAAGAGCATTACATTGTCTGTAGGGTAGTGATTAGGGATGTAACGATATCAACGGTACACGGTACGATAATATCACGATATGAAGTCCACGATACGATATTTGTTGCGATATTTAAAAAAAAAAAAAAAAAAGACAAATGAAGAATTGGAAACAAATTAAAAAAATTTACATTTTAAAGTTATGTTATTCTATCTAATGCACTTTGAGAGTTCAGAATTAAGAGCTGCAACCCATGTCCTTAATTAAGAAAACTTAAGTCAGAAAAATGTCTTGTACCTGAACTTTAAAGGGGACTCAACCCTCTTTTTATTTGTGATATACTGTCTGTCTAAATTACATTCACACTGGTGTTTTAGGAAGCCAAAAAATTATAATATAATAATAATAACAACAATGACAGTAATAGCCATATATTGTAAAACAATTGCACTGAAAAATAAATAGAATATCTCATAGGTATATTATTTTTGCTTTACGCTACAGTAGGGAATTTACAATACTTTCCTAATTTCTACACTTGAAAGAGATATTTAGAATTTGGACTGCATTTGAAACTGCTAGCTGTCAGCAATTCATACTGCACTTTTAAGCTTTCATTTTGACTGAAACGGCAGTTAGGGCTTTTATTTTGAAGGAACACTCCAGCTTCAGTGAAAACAGGCTTACAAAAACGCGTCTCACTACAAATCTAGTGAAATGCTGTAATCATCTGCCACGAATAGAAAGCATAACTGGTGGCTGTTGCGTTTCCAAGCGTGCGCTAAACTCACAGCACGTGCAGTAATGGAGTTCACTGCATTCATTCACTGTGAACGGAGCCGCTCTGAGGCGCGGAAAACCACGAGCTGATCACCTCAACAATGTGTGCGCTTCGCTTTGAAACACGCAGCGAAAACACTCGATGAAGGGATTAAGCCATATTGTGCTTTTGGTTTTAGTTCATTTGACAGATACTGTGCCAAAACATAATGACCAAAAACTAGTGCTGTCAAACGATTAATCGCATCTAAAATAAAAGTTTTTGTTTGCATAATATATGTGTGTGTACTGTGTATATTTATTATGTCTATATAAAAGCACACACATACAGTATATATTTCAGAAAAATATGTTATGTTTATATATTAAATATATTTATTTATAATGTAAATTATATGAATATAAATGTATACATGTAAATATTTTCAAAATATATACTGTATGTATGTGTATTTATATATACATAATAAATATACACCGAATACACACATATTATGCAAACAAAAACTTTTATTTTGGATGCGATTAATCGTTTGACAGCACTACCCAAAACACAACTTTAAAGACCTTTTATGTTAGAATAAGGAGTTTAAATATATATTTAAAAACTACACTTTCTCAGAAGACCTATCGTTTCATATCGTCATGTGACCACGATAATATCGAGACAGTTTTGCTATCGCGATATCACGTTATTGATAATATCGTTACATCCCTAGTAGTGATGCACAAGGCACCCCTCACACAGAAGTCACTTTCAAACCAAGCAATATTCTGTTGGTCAACATGGTAAATTTATGTGATGACAAATCTGCATGGAAAAAGTGTTTTCCTCTCATGCAAAATTCCCAGTAGCACAAATTCCTGTTTAAACGACTGTAATTTGCTGAGCAGTGGTAAATGTGATTGGGCCTGTTTGCATCAACGCGAATATTCTAATGAAGTCCATTTGCGATTTCTGTTTGTCCACATGCGATTTTTATGTTCAGATTAATGTGTAAAAAAATGTCAGACGAACTGAACGACAATAGAGTGGTGGAAATACGACGCCAATTTGTAGGCCGATCGGCTGTTAGCATCACACTGGTTCCCTCGACAAAAAGCCAATATGATTTTATTGCAAAAAATCAGCCATAGTTCATGAAACTTACACGTTTTGTAAGATAATCTTCACAAAAAATATAACTTTTATGAATTTTGAAGCCTAAATACAAGTGCCAGAACTTAAAAGCTAAACTTAGGCTATAAACGAACTACAGCACCACGGTCGCTCGCCTTCAACGTCACCATGCTCCCGACAACTTTTAAAAAAACTTATTTTTAACACGTTCAGTGAAAAATGATTTACTCTGTGGATGAATTTTAATCCACTCTACATGAACCTTTTCATATAAAAACTGGAATAAATACTAAACTAGAGCCAAACTATAATAATAAATAATATAGTGAATAAATGAAATAATCCTAACTATTTCTGTACAAATCGAAATAAGGTGCATTAAGTGTCAATAAATCCTTGATTAATATGAATATTTGAACGTAATCGCCTCTTTCTGTTTCTGACCCCAACCAATCATAGATAAGAAAGGAAGTCAAAACAGTATTTACATGTTTCCAAACAGCCAATCAGATTTTTGTATTCAGTATGGTGTTTATCAAACAACACCAAATCAAAAAAGAGTGCAGAGACTAGAGATGGTTCAGGGTTCTTTCTCTGCTATTCTACGCTGCGCTGACCAACAGAAAGCTGTTTGATTTGAAAGTGACCTCTATGTGAGCCGTGCTTCATACTAGAAGAAAATGGAACTTTATTTGTCTGAATTAAATCAGTTGAATTAAGCAAAACCGAATTTTGCTGATATAAACATATCTTTAGATTGTAGACTGCTGTGAAGTCCAGACCAGTGAATGGAACATAGGGTCTGCTTGTGAGCACACTTACCATACAATTAAAAATGAGACACCCTATGTTCTTGTGCACATGTGTAAAGGCCACTAGACTGCAAGTCCACCATGTTTCTTCACTTCAGTTTATGATGAGCATTTTTAGTGATAGTTCACCCAAAAATGAAAATGTTGTCATCATTTGCTCCCCCTCAGATTGTTGATCACATAAGAAGATATTTTGAAGAGTGTGTAACCGAACAGCTAATGGTCCCCATTTACTTTTTTACCGTCAGCTGTTTGGTTACCAACATTCTTCAAAATATCTTCTTTTATGTTCAGCAGAAGACATAAACTCAGATTTAGAGCAACTTGAAAGTGAGTAAATGATGATGGAGTTTTCATTTTTGGGTGGGCTAGCACTTTAAATCTTGAAATGTTAACTGTTTTTTATAACTCAGATGGCGCTCACCTCTTTGGTGAAGATGTTGAAGAGCTGTCCTCATCTCAGTCAGAGCTCTGTGGAGCTCCTGCTGGCGCAGCTGCACTGCGCGTGTGACTCTGCGCGGGTGCTCATGTGTCAGGCTCTGGCTGCTATTGCCACACAGCAGCCGGTGCTGGCAGAGGGAATGCTGGGAGACCTGCTAGACCTCTTCAGGGTGGCAAGTCACAGAACCTCAGAGAAACAGCAGGAGCTTCTGGTAAGCAAATACAGGAATGATGTCCAACCATCAACCACAACCAACAAGTTTAAGTCTCATTTTCCCAAAACATTCAAATCTTGTCTTGTTGTGTGTCTTAGGTTTCTTTGGCAACAGTATTATTTGTGGCCAGTCAGGCTTCACTCTCGGCCGAAGTAAAGACAGTGATCAGGCAGCAGTTGGAGAATGTGGCCAATGGGTGGACCGTGTACCGCATTGCCAGACAGGCCTCCCGCATGGTGAGCTGGGCTGTGAGGGAGAAGGAAGCACTTTCTGATGTCCCTTAAAATAGAGGTCTGCATTCCCGCGGCTCTCCTGCAGGAACCGCGGGACCCAACCAGTTTTCTTGCGACGCGGGATTAAATTCCCGAATAAAACGCGGTAGCGGTCGGTAACTCTGGTGTAATTTGAACGGGAGCGGGCCGTCTAACAATATCCCGTTCCTGACGTCCATTCAGAACAACATATCTGTCCTTTATTCTTATTGACCACCGGTACAGCCTGCACTCAGGACTGTTATGCACGCACTGCACGCATGAACCAGCGCTTTCTGAGTCACGCATTTTATTTGCGAGGTCTGTGCGCAGCATGTGAATAACGATCCTTGAAGGACGTTCAACTCGGTTTTGTGTATATTTTGCTTAGCATATCATTTTAAATGACAGATGTCGTAGCCTATTCATTTATTTATTTTTCTCTGCGACACTTTTCCTGCTGTGTGTACAGCAAAATGTTAAACGAATTTAGTATTTTGACAAGACGTATAAAAATAGCTAGGCTATTTCTGTACAACCTACATTTTTATTTTTTTTTCTCTGTGACACTTTTTTTCCCTACTGTGTTGGCAGCAGTTGCTGTCAATAACTTCAAGACTCTTGACAAGACGAATTATATAAATACAATTTTGTGCAGACTACACTTTTATTTGTTAGCACATCTCTCTTTCTTTCAGTAGCAGAAATTTAAAGAAGATATTTTGAAGAGTGTGTAACCGAACAGCTAATGGTCCCCATTTACTTTTTTACCGTCAGCTGTTTGGTTACCAACATTCTTCAAAATATCTTCTTTTATGTTCAGCAGAAGACATAAACTCAGATTTAGAGCAACTTGAAAGTGAGTAAATGATGATGGAGTTTTCATTTTTGGGTGGGCTAGCACTTTAAATCTTGAAATGTTAACTGTTTTTTATAACTCAGATGGCGCTCACCTCTTTGGTGAAGATGTTGAAGAGCTGTCCTCATCTCAGTCAGAGCTCTGTGGAGCTCCTGCTGGCGCAGGCGGTAGCGGTCGGTAACTCTGGTGTAATTTGAACGGGAGCGGGCCGTCTAACAATATCCCGTTCCTGACGTCCATTCAGAACAACATATCTGTCCTTTATTCTTATTGACCACCGGTACAGCCTGCACTCGGACTGTTATGCAAG
>NW_015539890.1:557914-571304 GCF_001515605.1 Sinocyclocheilus anshuiensis | reverse complement strand
CCTCAGACAGAACAGGCAGGTTGTCGATGAGTGACAGAGCAGAATAAGGATGTAGCAAAGTGTGGCTGCGCTGTCCTTGAAGGACGTTCAACTCGGTTTTGTTTATATTTTGCTTAGCCTATCATTTTAAATGAAAGATGTCGTTGCCTATTTATTTATTTATTTTTCTCTGCAACACTTTTCCTACTGTGTACAGCAAAATGTTAAACGAATTTAGTATTTTGACAAGACGTATAAAAATAGCTAGGCTATTTCTGTACAACCTACATTTTTATTTTTTTTTCTCTGTGACACTTTTTTTCCCTACTGTGTTGGCAGCAGTTGCTGTCAATAACTTCAAGACTCTTGACAAGACGAATTATATAAATACAATTTTGTGCAGACTACACTTTTATTTGTTAGCACATCTCTCTTTCTTTCAGTAGCAGAAATTTAAATGTGAGATTCTGGAAACGAGATCTAAATTTAGCGGGAACGGTCGGGTAGGGAAGAAAATTATTCTAAGTGGACAGCGGGCGAACAAAGAGAATATATAGCGGGAGCGGGTGGGTGCGGAATATAACCTTGCAGGAGTGGGACTAAAAAAACAGTCTACCTTAAAATCTTTCATTTCATTTTGTTTTATTTTATTTTATTTCATTTTGTTTTATTTTATTTCATTTCGTTTTGTTTTGTTTAATTTTAATATATATATTTTTTATTTCATTTAATGCAATGTCACTTCAATTTTTCATATAATTTTATTTATTTGAATTCATTTAATTTCATTTGATTTCTTTTTTCTTTTTTTACTGTTTCATTTCATTTTGTTTTATTATTACATTTGAATTTATTTCATTTATTTTATTTTTTCATTTTTTCATTTTATTTTTAAAATTAATTTAACTTTAATGTAATTTCATTTAATTGTATTTTTCATTTCATTTTGTTTTATTTCATTTATTTTTTCCATTTTTATTTCATTTTATTTGACTTTTATTTTATTTTATTTTTTCCATTTGATTTGATTTGATTTTTACATTTTATTTAATTTTTATTTTGTTTTATTTCATTTATTTATTTCATTTCATTTCATTTGACATTTTCATTTGATTTTATTTCATTTTTATTTAATTTCATTTCTTTTTAGGGCAAAATGTGACCTGGATAGTTCTTGATAGTTTTCATGAGACTCCCCCAGACACTTTTGTGCTAGTAGCTGAATACAGTGTAAAATGAGCTCTTTCCAATGTTCTCCAATCTATAATTTTTCCACAGGGCTGCCATGATTTTTCTCGGGAGTTGTACCAGAGTCTTCGTACCCGCGTGGCCTCAGAGCACTTCTACTTCTGGCTGAACAGTCTGATGGAGTTCTCTCAGGCGGAGCAGTGCCTCAGCGGCCTTTCAGATGGAGACTACAGCGCAGCCATGAGCGCCATCTCTGAAGCACTCAAATCCTACCAGAAGGGAATTGCGTCTCTCACGGTCAGGATTCGCCAGTCATCCTCTTTTTGCTTTTTTTGTATGCTGTCTATTATCCTCTGTTGATTTATATTCATATTGAAGCAGCACAGAAGAGTTTTTTGTGACTGACTGTAATCCTGTTTCGTCTTCAGGCTGCCAGTACGCCGCTGAGTCCTTTGACGTTCCAGTGTGAGTTTGTGAAGCTGCGGATAGACACTCTTCAGGCCCTGTCCCAGCTCATCTGCACCTGCAACAGTCTGAAGACCAGCCCCCCTCCTGCCATCGCCACCACCATCGCTCTGTCCTCAGGCAGCGAGCTGCAGCGCTGCGGACGCATATCAACACAGGTGCTCAAAACATACTGCATACCGTTTGTGTTCCTGCGGTTGCCTCATTATGTTGTCTAAAATTATTTCTAAGAGTTCTTCTATGAGAATGGCATGTTTATTGTGTTAGTGTGTGTTTTTTTTTTTTTTGGATGTAGATGAAATTAGCCATGGATGAATTTCGAAGTCTGGCAGCTCGCTATGCCGACCTGTATCAGTCTTCGTTTGATGCTGACTACGCCACCCTCCGTAATGTTGAACTGTATCCTTTTTTTGCCTTGGAGGACAATCTGTGTGCAAAAACAGTTATTTATTTATTTAGAGGTCTTCTGGCTGATTATGTAATTTAACTGGCAGTTTCACTTGTGAAATGGTTCTATTTTAATTTATTATAAATTTATATTAATATTATACATTAATTTGTTAATTAAAAAAACAACTTTCATCATTTTTTTTATATAATATACTCTAGTGGTTAAAGAGCTGTAATAATTTTTTGAACTGCAATTTTTTTCTGGATTCTTTGGTGAATAGAAATCTTAATTTAACAGAATTTGTTTGAAATATAAATCTTTTCTAATATTGTAAAAGTCTTTATAAATGTCACTTTTCAATCAATTTAATATATCCTTGCTGAGTAAATGTATTAACTTTTTTTGTAAAAAATAAATAAATCGTACTTACCCGAAACGTTTTATCACCGTTTCCACAAAAATATTAAGCAGAAAACTTTTCAGTATTGATAGTACTGGGGAATGTTTCTTGAGCAGCGAATCAGCATATTAGAATGATTTCTGAAGGATCATGTGACACTGAAGACTGGAGTAATGATGCTGAAAATTCAGCTTTGCTGTCACAGAAAAATATTACATTTTAAAATATATGAAAATAGAAAATGGTTCACAATATTACTGTTTTTACTGTAATTTATCAAATAAATGCAGAGCTCTTTCAAAAACATGAAAAAAAAATTTAAACTTTGAATGCTTGTGTATATTTATATTTAATTCTATTAAAATTATAATTTATATTAATTATATTAAAATTATAAATGATATATATTAACCCTAAATAATTAAATTAAATTATTTAAAAAAAAAAAATTATAAAAACTTCTACAAAATGAGTTTGCATGGTCAGTGTCACAGATTTGTTTACATTAGTGATTTTGTTCATACTGTTCCAAAAGTAACACACTTTACTTTTTAGCCATTGTTTCAAACTAAATATGGCATTTGCAAGGCCACAATGAATGAAGGCCTCATCCTAAGATATTTTGCCAAGCATCTGTACTTTCCTTAAAACCTTTCTTAGACAACAGCAAAGCTGCTTGCTTGTATCTTATGTTATTGAGGCTTTAATAATTGATCCGCAAACGGCCAGGTAAGAATACTCTAACATTTACCACTCTTAACTTAATAACAATGCTTCATATATTCAATATGGGATCACAACAAGAGGTTTGGAAGATTATTAGGCACAACATAAAGACTAGATTTTAGTTTGAATATTTCATTTGCACGTACTGTAAAGACATCCATGAGGCTTCTGTGGTTCAGTTTCCAGGAGTTTGGCACACACGGATCAGTGCTGTCAGAGAGCGATTATGAACTCAGAATGCTGGCTGTGTTCAATCATGTCCTGGAGGAAGTGGAAAACCTAAGCAGGAAGCACCCTCCTGTCTCTTACCTGGTAATGTTTTAAGGTTTTCATTGGCCGACTGTTCCTGTCTGTAATCCATATGGATTCTTTTTATAGGCACATTTTGACTTTAAATGCATCTTTTGTTTTTCTGTTTGAAGCACACTGGATGTCTGTGTGGTGCTGTTATAGCCATTTTGAAGGTACCACTGTCATTCCAGAGATATTTCTTCCAGAAGCTTCAATCCACCAGCATTAAAGTAAGTAATCTGTATAATTATTATGAAAAATTACTATAAAAAATAAAAAAAATGAAACTATTTTATTAATGTTTATAAATTGCTAAATGAAAAATTAGCTGTGAATTATTTACTTTAACGGTGATAAAATTCAGAGAAAAAATAAAATATTTTTATTTTTTGCCTTCAAATGCGAGTAATACCTGTGATGGCGAGTATATGAAATGGTGTTACTTGCCAGTTGGTCGGTAACTGTTTTTTTATGTATTTTTTATTTTTTAATTAATTCTAACAGTGCCTATACGATTTAGTATTCCTTAAGGGAATAAATTAAAACAGTTAGCTATATACCGTTATCAGTAGAGGTCGACCGATGTACCGGTTTTGCCGATTAATCGGCACCGATTGTTGATTGCTGGAACTATCGGTTATCGACAATGCTCCGTTTTTTAAACACCGAACTTCAAACTCATCCATGCCAAATTGTTCATTCTTGAAGTAAACTTGTGTCTGTTTGGTGATTTAAATAAACTGTTTTAGACCGCTGCTCGAGTTGAACGCAGCGCGTCCGGAGTGTGTGTGATATTGGTGAGTTCTCCTAGACTCAGCGCTGCGCTTTTATTTTGATTAGATAATCATCAAGTGTTCAAGAATAGAAGCAGTTCAAGTGTGAGAGTATACATACAATATCCATATGTATATAATTTTAATGCTATAGCCTTTGTGCATCTTTAAGCATGACAGTTGAAATGAAATGGTAACACTTTAAAATAAGAGTCCATTTGTAGCATTAAGATTAATGAAAGCTGTGTAAGTATTGTTCCTTGTTAGAGTGTGTTAATTTCAACATTTACTATTATTATTATAATTTTTTTTTGGTTCAGTACTGTTTTTGTTAATAAAGCACTATTTTAGTTTTTGTTCAGTATCAATTTTAAAACTATCGGGTAATTAATCGGTATCGGCCAGTGTGGTCCAACCTAGCTATCGGTATCGGCAAAATCCACTATCGGTCGAACTCTAGTTATCAGCATATGTTGAAGTAGATTCAATAGCTCCGTCATTACGTTTTTACTTTCACTTTCTGCACTGTGAACTGACTGAGATTAAGACGTTCTTACTGTTCTTACATAACTCTTGCGCAAAGTTTGCACGTTGCTTATGTGATATCCATAAGCTCGCCTTCATGGTTTTAAAAATAAATATTTCCAATATTGCGATGTAACCTATTACCCTCCACCCCCATATCGAAAACGCACCAAACCGTGAATTTTGTGAAACGTTACACCCCTAATATATATATACAGGGTTCCCGCGGGTCCTTAAAAAGTCTTAAAAAGTATTAAATTTGATTTTGCAAATTTAAGGTCATTAAAAAGTCTTAAAGTGTCTTATTTTTACTTATGCGAGGTCTTAAATTGTAGATGGCATTTTGTCTTAGACATATCTAAAAAGTTTACAAAATTAAAACTAATTAGCGTTATACGATTTATTATTTTTTGTGGATTTGCTTGCTCATGTGATCGTGCGCGGCATTTACGGCAGCGTGTACGTACTGTCCTGCGCGGTGCGCGCGAAAGGAAGAGGAGAACAAAATGGGTAAATGCAAGTTCAATGCGATTTGGCTCGAGGATGTTAAATATAGAGATTGGTTAGTTGGTACAAGCAACGAGCATGAGGCGACTTGCAAGATGTGCCAAAAAACCTTTAAACTCGGGACAATGGGAGTTAAAGCGGTGGAGTCCCATATGAAATCGGAAAAGCACCGACGTTACGCCAGTATTCGGAAAAAGTACGGTGCCAATGGAGTCTTACGTGTCTGCACCTAGTACATCAACTCCTGCTGGATCACAGACTGGTAATGTTGGTCTGAATCACAATGTTCAGCCAAGTGTTTCGTCGAGTTTTTCACAGACTTGTACCCTGAGGGCTGAATTGTTGTGGATTCTGCATACGATAAGTCGACACCATTCATATATGTCAAACGATGACATCCACACACTTTTCAAGGCAATGTTTCCCGATTCGGAGCATGTAAAAACATTCACATGTGGCAGAGATAAAACTGCGTACATAGCCAGGTTTGGTATCGCGCCGTTTATTAAAAGACAGCTGACAACAAAAATTAATGACGAATCGTTCGTCGTTATGTTCGACGAAAGCATGAACAGGACAACAAAAAACAAACAACTAGACCTTCATGCCAGATACTGGACAACGGATGAAACGGGAACGTACGTTTGCTCCCGCTACTATGGTTCTCAGTTCCGGGGCCATTCCACAGCTGAGGATTTATTGGACAAATTCAAGGCAAGTCAAAAATACATTATTAGTGCACAAAAATACATAAATAGTGAATGCTTATCTCAAAATAAAAATCAATGAGTGTATTTGATTTTTAGGGGCTACAGTGCTAGAATAGTTTACAACCTACACCATCAACACTTTACACTAAATCAAAAATTCAGTCTAGTCATCCTGCAATAATCCCTGATCTCATGAATGTTAGGCTATATTGTAACGTTACAGCTTTGTTTAAACCGTTTTAGAAAGTTGAGGATTGTTTATCAATGTGCTTTGATTAAAATCAAACTACAGCATCTTAAGTGATCATAAAAATACAATTGTTTGTATTTTAAACTTGCAATTAAATAGCAATTTTTGAATTTTTAAATAGCAATTTTTAAATACGTTTTTGCTATAAAGTACACAATGATTTTGAGAACTGATTTTTTTCTTTGTGTTTCCTTTAATAAAATTGAATCCTATTTTAATTATTTTTAACTTTTATTTATTCTTTACTATGCTTCTATGTTGCACATGGAAAAATAAAAATAAGTTAATGTATAAATAAATCTATAAATAAATGTGGGATTGTGGGAATAAATTAATACAAATGAATAAAAATGCATGAATAAATATAAGAATAAATGAATGTATAAATAAAATAAATAAAAATAGGTTAAAAATAATTACAAATAATGTAAAAAATTATTACAGAAAATTCTAAAATAAAGGTTGTGATCATCTAAATAAGTTTTTGCTACTAAGTACACAATGATTTTGAGAATTTATTTTTCTTTGCGTTTCCTGTTGTATCTTCTCTGTAGGAGGGTACAAAAGAGCTCTGCCTCAGCAAGATGCTCTCTGTGTCAATGGACGGGCCAAGTGTTAACTGGAAGTTTGTGCAGCTCTTACAGCAACACTTATCTGAGACCATGTGAGAGTGTATGGTGCAGTGACCCAGGTACCTCTTACAAAAGAGTTGCTAAACTACTGCAACTGCATGGACCAGGTACAGAATGTACCTAGATGAGGAAAAAAGGAAAAAGACAAAGGATGAGCAGATGACTAAAAGAAAAATAGCTGAAGATGAACTAAGTTCTACGGAAGAAAAGAAGAACCATCCACAGTGTGTGCGAGACCCTAGAAAAAGATGCAGATAAAGCTGAGAGTATGACAGGGACAAAGATGGCAGAACTGATTACGAAGTCAAACACACTGAGAAGACGCTACAAGGAGAAGAGAGAGGAGCTAGATGAATTGGATAAGGAGATTGAGAGAAAGGCTTCTGAGCTACGAGAAATATAATACTGAGATGTATCAGTTCTGGTGTTATTCATTTGATTTAATTAAAATTGTTACATGTGTCAAAACTGATTACAAAGAACTGATTACAAAGTCTAACACTAAGAAGATGATACAAGGAGTAGAGAGAGGAGTTAGATAAGTTGTATAAAGAAATTGAGAGAAGGGCTTCTAATCTACAAAAATATACTGAGATGTGTCGGTTTTGACGTTACTGATTTTGATGAATAAACATTAACATGTTAAAACTGTTAATAGCTGTTTGTTTTGCTGTACAAAAATGGTATTATTTTTTCTCTGTTTGGGTCTTTTGGAAATTTTTTTTTTTTTTTTTTTTTTTTTTTTTTTTTTAGATTCCTCTTGATTCCAAGACCAATGAGATTGAGCAGAAGGTGGAGCCTCATAATGATTACTTCAGCACACAGTTCCTGCTCAACTTCTCCATCCTGGGCACACACATGGTCTCTGTTGAAGCCTCGGTTGTAGACACCAGTGGGATCGAAAAGACAAAGGATGAGCAGATGACTAAAAGAAAAATAGCTGAAGATGAACTAAGTTCTACGGAAGAAAAGAAGAACCATCCACAGTGTGTGCGAGACCCTAGAAAAAGATGCAGATAAAGCTGAGAGTATGACAGGGACAAAGATGGCAGAACTGATTACGAAGTCAAACACACTGAGAAGACGCTACAAGGAGAAGAGAGAGGAGCTAGATGAATTGGATAAGGAGATTGAGAGAAAGGCTTCTGAGCTACGAGAAATATAATACTGAGATGTATCAGTTCTGGTGTTATTCATTTGATTTAATTAAAATTGTTACATGTGTCAAAACTGATTACAAAGAACTGATTACAAAGTCTAACACTAAGAAGATGATACAAGGAGTAGAGAGAGGAGTTAGATAAGTTGTATAAAGAAATTGAGAGAAGGGCTTCTAATCTACAAAAATATACTGAGATGTGTCGGTTTTGACGTTACTGATTTTGATGAATAAACATTAACATGTTAAAACTGTTAATAGCTGTTTGTTTTGCTGTACAAAAATGGTATTATTTTTTCTCTGTTTGGGTCTTAAAGTCTTAAAAAGTCTTAAATATGATTGTACAAAGTTTGCAGCAACCCTGATATATACACACACACAACATAAATAACATTTTAAAATGCTGTTTGTTTTAGCTTGCTCTCTCTCCATCTCCTCGTACACCAAACGAGCCAATCCCAGTGCAGAACAACCAGCAGCTGACTTTAAAGGTGGAGGGGGTGGTGCAGCACGGCTCCTCTCCAGGCCTGTTCCGCAAGATCCAGGCCGTCAGCCTCAAAGTCAGCTCTACTCTACAGACAAAACCCGGATCCGACTTCAAGGTCAGTTCAACCAAGAGTCCAAAACATTTTCTTCACATTGTTGATCGCCCCAGTACTATTTCTCCAGCAGTAATGAAGGATCAGTTGTGTCCTTTCATGCTCTCAATGTTTTCTTTAGATTCCTCTTGATTCCAAAACGAACGAGATTGAGCAGAAGGTGGAGCCTCATAATGATTACTTCAGCACACAGTTCCTGCTCAACTTCTCCATCCTGGGCACACACATGGTCTCTGTTGAAGCCTCGGTTGTAGACACCAGTGGGATCGAATGGAAGACGGGACCAAAAATCACTGTATCAGTAAAGTCTCTGGAAGACCCTTATTCCCAGCAGCTGCGGCATCAGTTACAGCAGCAGCAGACCGGCCCACAGCCAGGACCCCAGAGGAACATCTTACCCCGCCAGTGACCTCCAACCCTCATCAACTGCCTACTGCCGGTATACTGCGGATTTATAGGACTTCTGGGCTTTTCTCTACTGTTTTGTATGAGTTGAAACAGCTGTCTGGCTATTTTTGCTTATGTAATAATAAATAGGCTTACATTTTTCTTTTCTGTTGTATACCAGAATAATTGTCCGTGTAAACGTTAAATAAAATTACTAAACTAAAATACAATTTGCATTTATTGTATTATGTGTCTCTTTACTCTGTTCACTCTGTTATGGTGGATCAGATCAATACTAAAGGAGGATTTCCTTCAGAAGCAAGTGTGATAGTGTTTTTTTTTTTTTTATCAGATACAAATTAGTCTATTACTTTTTGTGGTAGTTATATTAAGCACTTATATAGGGCTGGATTTTTTTTTGTTATCTTGGGTTTTAATAAATTGTTCATTTTGGAGTTACGGGGGTAGTAAAATTGTTACAGAAATGTTAACGTCAATAAAATAAAATAAATTAACAAAGTTATATAAAATCTTTTTACCTTTTGATCTCGATTACATTTCTAAACATTTTCAAACTTATAAAAACAAAACATAAATATATTGACTTTTTCACCCTAACTTTCACAATAAAATTAAAAAATAAAATTAATAATAATTGTCATGCTCGTAAAAAGCTCTCCCAACTTCTCTCTCTCGCTCTCTCTCTGCTTTCTTTGTGCTGTAAAGACACAAATAAAGCCTCATAAAAAGTCTCAGATCTTTACACCGTTTGATGCGGGACTGTTGGGGAACTGTGTGAGGTAAATGTCTTAGGGTTCCTAATCATGTCTTTTAAAGGGATAGTTCATCTAATCATCAACATTTTGATTATTAAATAATGCATATGGGTTTAGTAAATGATGACAAACTTGTATTTGTGGTTGAATTGTTCATTTAAGCTACTGAAAAAAAACATTTGATTGAAACAGTCCATGAGCTGTAAATGGGCCTACATGAACATCTTTAGTATCAGTTTCGGTAACACTTTATTTTAAGGTGTCCTTGTTACACGTGTTACATGTACTTACTATAATAATAAGGTAAATTATGCATAATTACATGCATGTAACCCTAAGCCAACCCCTAATCCTAACCCTAACCATATAGTAAGTAAATGTAGTTGATTAATATTACTCAGTACTTAAATGTTTAATTACACTGTAACAAGGACAACTTAAAAAATTAAGTGCAACCGAAAATTGTAAATCGTGTTTAAAGTGTTTAACTACACATTTGTAATTATAAAGTTCCAATTTAATCAATTTATGATTGCATTTAATAATATAGTTAAAATGATAAAAATATATACTTTCTAAGATTTGAAGTGAATATTTGAATGCACTTATCTTTTCCACAAGGACCACTAATAGTAGCAATTTAATAATATTGTAATTAAATTCACAGAACTCACTGCCTCACATTCACAGTTATTTTGTTACAAACCTCTTTGTGTATTTATGTATAATCTTTCTTCACTCAAGTAAAGCTAATGAAACTGCATTTCTTCAATGTTGCAGTTGAATCTGGGTTAGTAGTAGTATCACATTGCTAATCGACCCAGACCATTTATGTCCGTATTTTTATGAATAGCACTATTGTTCTTTGCATGGTGTATATACAGTGGGTACGGAAAGTATTCAGACCCCCATCTCTGTCACATTCAATGGAAGAACAATTGATGGAGCGAGTGATGCTTCCTTCAAGACAAATTCCTAAATGTGCTGAGGTGAAGCCAAAGCCAGCCACTTCATCTCTCATCCTAATGGACACTGAATCTGAAGAGGATGAGTCTGTGGAGCACACAGAGAGGACAATACCTTCCAGTGAGTCTGAGACTAATCACGAGCAAACGCTGGAGGCTGGGGTGAAGCAGAAACCAATGTTTGAGAAGGTCCATCCTATAGTTCTGGAACAGTCAAATGACTCTGAGAAAAAGAAATGTGGAGACTCCAAAGCTGATGCTTTACGAAAGGCTAAGGAACTGGATGAACGAATGATGAGGCTGTTCTGCGTAGACTACAGCAATGCTCCCAAGAAGGAGAACCAGCAACATTTAAAACTTAAAAACCCGCAAGCGCTGGAAGCTGAGGTGAAGCAGAAAGCCGTGTTTGAGAAGGTCCATCCTATAGTTCTGCAACAGTCAGATGACTTTGGGAAAAAGAAATGTGCAGACTCCAAAGCTGATGCTTTACGAAAGGCTAAGGAACTGGATGAACGAATGATGAGGCTGTTCTGTGTAGACTACAGCCCTTGTCCTAAGAAAGAGAACCAACATCCTTCAAGAGAAGGTCAAGAGAAGCCTAAGAAGAGAGGAAAAACAAGAGCTGGTCCTTTCAGCTGGGCAGAGAAAAAGTTAAAAAGGATAAATGAAGAAAAAGAAGAGTCACACACTTTCTCTAATGCCTAAAGAAGTAAGAAATATACAGTGTATGGCAATTATCATAAAATGGATGTAACGGAATGAAAGATGTTTGTAAATAAAGATTAAAGCAGATGTTGAATAAATGCCTTGAATTGCATGTCTATCACCATTGTGCACTTCAGGATAAAGTCTAATATATTATTTAAACATATTAGATAGTATTAAATTAGGCCAAAAAAAAGCTATATATTACATTATATATAATTTATAGTGTTGTAAAATACACTGGTAATTTAAATTTAACACAGATTACATTAAAAATTTTATAAGAAGTAATTAAAATGAAAATAAAATAAAAACAAATTCGAAAACATTACATTTAATTGACACATAAGTATATTCTTTTAAATTAAATTAATTTGTAAAATGCTATGAACAATGTGGGCTTGGAACAACTTGTAGGGGTTTATAATTTTATCGTTGTAATTAATTATCTTAAAGTTTTAACTTGCGTCTCTCGTTCGGTAGACATTATAGAAAAATATCAATAGAAACATTGAGGGAAAAACAGGGCACAGAGTGTAAACAATAGAAAAATAACAAAATATATGAGAAATACAGACATACTTGTTTGCCACAATTGTCCAAAATCACGTGTGAATTTATGGTTGATATGTCTGTAAAGGGTAAAAACTGAATTCTCAGAAATTTGCTGAATTTATTAAAATGTTAAGCATTACTTCTTTGTGCATAAAACTAAAATCACTGAACATTGCCTGGATATTACATTGACCACAACATCTCGATAGCCTATTTGGTATAGGGTTAGATCTCTGCCATAATTCTGCGTGCGAAAGATCATATTTTGAGTGCACAAAAATG
This sequence comes from Sinocyclocheilus anshuiensis, assembly GCF_001515605.1. Classification (NCBI taxonomy): domain Eukaryota; kingdom Metazoa; phylum Chordata; class Actinopteri; order Cypriniformes; family Cyprinidae; genus Sinocyclocheilus; species Sinocyclocheilus anshuiensis. Next base: position 559,039 of record NW_015539890.1, on the reverse strand, counting down.
CATTTTGCACCTGCGCGATCTGAGTTTTGTGGAGAAAATGTTCGTTTCGCAAAGAAATAAGTATTTCGAGCACACAAATCAATTTTGCATTTAAAATAAGTTTTTGGATTTGTGCAGACCTTCTCTTTTGCGCGTGCAACATTTCACTAGCTTGCTCACCTGATGCCCGCCCTCAGTGCTCTCTAAATGCCAACGGCTCGCTTGCTCAACACAACCCAGCGTTACAATATGCCATAATTCCAGTCAATCAGAGACGAGGCTGCTAAATTCTGATTGGCTGCCTTGAGAACCAATCACAACATTCTTTGAATTGCTGATGACAGCGGAAGAGGGAAAATACAGTGCATACATAATTATTATGCAAGTTGATATTCTGATTATATTTTTTTCCAAGCACATTTGACCAATTCCAAACAACATCAATTTTAATAACTACTATTTATCTTGTATTTAATCACTTATAACCTATATTATTGTTCATGAAGACTGGAAGTGAAAAACGCCTTATATTCAGGTGTGCATAATTATTAAGCAGGTTATCTTCTACAGATAAAATCTCGAGATGGACTAAAAATGATCTCCCAGAACTTACTGCCAGATTCTGGAAGATTAATTCTTGAAAGAGTGGTACAAGAGGATGTGGTGCTGGTCCTATCAGGGGAGCAAGCTAGTGAAACTTTGCACACGCAAAAGAGAAGGTCTGCACAAATCCAAAAACTTATTTTAAATGCAAAATTGATTTTCGTGTGCTCGAAATACTTTTTTCCTTGCGAGACAAACATTTTCTCCACAAAACTCTGTTCGCGCGTGTGCAAAACACACTTTTGCACGCTCAAAATATGATCTTTCGCATGCAGAATTTTGGCAGAGATGTAATCCCATAATTTGGTAGCTATATACATTATTTCTAATCAGATTGTGTGTGTGTGTGTAAACCTATTATGAAATCTTGCAAAGTGCTTGAAGTATTTGATTTCGGATGCAGCCTGTCACCTTTTTTGTTTGTGAATGAATCAGTGTTTTTGAACACATAAGTTAAAGGGGTCTAAAATTATGACGTTGCTAAAAAAGAACATTATTTTGTGTATTTGGGGTAATGAAATGTGTTTATGCGGTTTAAAGTTT
>NW_015539890.1:557467-557847 GCF_001515605.1 Sinocyclocheilus anshuiensis | reverse complement strand
TATCCCCCAATTGTAAGTCGCTTTGGATAAAAGCGTCTGCTAAATGACTAAATGTAAATGTAAATGTAAATGTATTGTTTCTCCTCTATGCCCCGCCTTTTTGAAACGCGTCGATTTTTACAAAGCTCATCGGTCTGAAAAGCGAGGTGTGCTCTGACTGGCCAGCTATCTAGTGCGATGTGATTGGCCGAATACCTCAAGCATGTGATGGAAATGTTACGCCCCTTACCATACTGTGATACCATACTGTGAAGACAAAAACAATAAAACCCATTGTAAACCCACCGGCATTGTAGGCTACTCTCCTCCGTAAAATGCACTGCACACATCTGAATATTTGGGTTGAACTGTTCTGGAACAGTGTTGTAAATACAACTTAA
>NW_015539890.1:552875-557456 GCF_001515605.1 Sinocyclocheilus anshuiensis | reverse complement strand
GAATAAAAGTTACACCTTCTTTCTTTGCGTGAACATTTGGGCGGCGTTATGCAAATCTTCCCATGTCGTGACGTAGACATGTGGGGGCGTGTTTAAACGAGGTGTTTTAGGAGGGTGTGGATGAGTCTTAACTTTTATAAAGAATATCTCTTTGGGTTTGAGACTTTAGTCTTTGCAACTTTAGGGATCTTATCTATTCATGAACAGCTTGTAACACTCCAAAGAGAAAGGAAAACTTGAAATCGCATCATATGACCCCTTTAAATGATTCAATGACTAATTTGCCACCAACTACTGACAAAAGCTGCGCCCAATTCACAAACGTATTCACTATTCTATTCCATTTTGTAGTACCAACAATGTAGCCTCATAATGATTACTTCAGCACACAGTTCCTGCTCAACTTCTACATCCTGGGCACACACATGGTCTCTGTTGAAGCCTCGGTTGTAGACACCAGTGGGATCAAATGGAAGACGGGACCAAAAATCACTGTATCAGTAAAGTCTCTGGAAGACCCTTATTCCCAGCAGCTGCGGCATCAGTTACAGCAGCAGCAGACCGGCCCACAGCCAGGACCCCAGAGGAACATCTTACCCCGCCAGTGACCTCCAACCCTCATCAACTGCCTACTGCCGGTATACTGCGGATTTATAGGACTTCTGGGCTTTTCTCTACTGTTTTGTATGAGTTGAAACAGCTGTCTGGCTATTTTTGCTTATGTAACAATACATAGGCTTACATTTTTATTTTCTGCTGTTTACCAGAATAATTGTCAGTGTAAATGTTAAATAAAATTACTAAACTAAAATACAATTTGCATTTATTGTATTATGTGTCTCTTTACTCTGTTCGCTCCGTTATGGTGGATCAGATCAATACTAAAGGAGGATTTCCTTCAGAAGCAAGTGTGATACAGTGTTTTTTTATTTTTATTTTTTTATCAATCAGATACAAATTAGTCCATTATATTTTGTGGTAGTTATATTAAACACTTATTTAGGGCTGGATTTTTTAATCTTGGGTTTTAATAAATTGTTCATTTTGGAGTTACGGGGGTAGTAAAATTGTTACAGAAATGTTAACATCAATAAAATAAAAATAAATTAACAAAACGTTATATAAAATACTTTTACCTTTTGATCTCGATTACATTTCTAAACATTTTCAAACGTATAAATCCAAAACAAATATCTATTGACTTTTTCACCCTAACTTTCACAACTCTTGTGCAAGAAAAAATGTAAAAATAAAATAAAATAAATAATAATAATAATAATAATCGTCATGCTCGTAAAAAGAGTACTTATTACAGACATGTAATTTCATAGTTCTATGGTCTCTGAAATATGGTTAAAGTTTACTGCTCAATGCACTGACAAGCATTTGTAGTAAACTAAAATATAAAGCATATCAAGGTTTATGCGCATGTCTTCCTACCAGATAATCTACCGCACAAGATTTTTGCACACATTATAAGAATTTATTGTAACACTTTATTTTTAGTTGTCCTTGTTACATGTTACATGTATTTACTATTATAATAACAATAAATTATGCATAATTACATGCAAGTAACCCTAATCTTAACCCTAACCTTATAGTAAGTAAATGTAGTTGATTAATATAACTCAATACTTAAATGTTTAATTACACTGTAACAAGGACAACTTAAAAAATTAAGTGTAACCGAAAATTGTAAATCATGTGTTTAAAGTGTTTAACTACACATTTGTAATTATAAAGTTCCAATTTAATCAATTTATGATTGCATTTAATAATATAGTTAAAATGATAAAAATATATACTTTCTAAGATTTGAAGTGAATATTTGAATGCACTTATCTTTTCCACAAGGACCACTAATAGTAGCAATTTAATAATATTGTAATTAAATTCACAGAACTCACTGCCTCACATTCACAGTTATTTTGTTACAAACCTCTTTGTGTATTTATGTATAATCTTTCTTCACTCAAGTAAAGCTAAAGAAACTGTGCATTTCTTCAATGTTGCAGTTGAATCTGGGTTAGTAGTAGTATCACATTGCTAATCACATCTTCAGTACACACACACACACACACACACACACACACACACACGCACGCACGTGCGCACACGCACGCACGCACACACACACAAAGTTGTTCACACACCAATACTAGCAATAATGAATTAGCAATGCAGTTGAGCGCTCACTGCACTGTGTTAGAATATGTGAATTCCTTTTTAAAGATGTTCAGATGTTCTTACTTTCAATTCAGTTTGCTTTTTTGTGTAGCACTTTTCACAATGATTGTAAAATAAAGATAATATAATGGTATTTTGTAAGCCCATCCATTAAAAGTCCATCCATTCCACTTACCACATACTTCCATTCAGTGTTGGGCAAGCTACTTGGAAAATGTGGTGAGCTAAGCTAACAGTTACTCTTCATTAAATGAAGCTTCACTACACTAAAGCTACAGCCCTGTGAAATGTAGCAAGCTAAGCTACAGCAACATGGCAAAAGTAGTTTACTACATCTCAGCTATTTTTATATTGAACCAACATCATAACAAGCCAATGTTCTCTCAGTGATCAATAGAACTGTCAGTCAAGCAGATAGACAGGCATAATAGTTCAGTTTAAACGTTTATTCAACAACTGTTAAAAACCAATTTGGCAACAAAAATCAGCATCATGTACAGGGCCGGATTTACCTCATATTGTGACATAGGCTAAATAAATGTTTGCTGTCAGCCAGAAACCTCCTATTGGTAGTTGGTATTGTGGCTTTATTGTATACAGACACATTTATAATGGTAACACTTAAGGTTCATTAGTTAACATTAGTTAACTAGTGTAGTTAACATGAACTAAGAATGAACGATAGGCTACTTCTGCAGCATTTATTAATGTTAATTTCAACATTTACTAATGCATTATTAAAAACAAAAGTTGTGTTTGTTAACATTAGTTAACGCACTGTGAACTACCATGAACTACCAATGAACAACTGTATTTTCATTAACTAACATGATGAATAAATACTGTATGCTCATGTTAGTTAATACATTAGCTAACATTAATGAAATCTTATTGTATAGTGTTACCATATAGATGTATAGGCTACAAATACCGAGGTTCCAAATACAAATACAGAGGTTCGACTGCCCACTGCAGTCGAACCTCTCTCCTTGAAGTTTTTGATGGTCCGGTAAATGGTTCTTTCAGATGCAATATTCTTTGTAGTAATTTCCCTCCATGTGAGGCCATTTTGATGCAAAGCGATGATGGCTGCACGTGTTTCGTTGGAGGTAACCATTGCTAACAAGAACACAATGATTGGAACAATGTAGTTAGATTACAATCTAATTAGTATGATAGTGATTTCACCTGACTAGTACTCATTCACACTTTCACATATGCTGCTGATATGATTAGTCAATTAATGTTAGTAGGCCATTTTATGTCAGGATAAAAAAAAAACAGTGAAATTTTTTTTTTTGTGAAAAGTACATTTTTTTTGGCCAATGAAGCATTTAGCAATTATTTAAAATGCATCTGATCACTCTACACAATAATCTTGAAACAATGTGAATAAACACCAAGAAGCAAATTTTCCAAAACAGAACATTTATGTCACTGCCAAAACTTTTGGCCATGACTTTTTTATGTGTCTCCTTACTTTGTTCGCTCTGTTATGGTGGATCAGATCAGTACTAAAGGAGGATTTCCTTCAGAAGCAAGTGTGATACAGTTTTTTTTTTTTTTTAAATCAATCAGATACAAATTAGTCTATTACATTTTGTGGTAGTTATATTAAACACATATAGGGCTGGATTTTTTTTTTCTTGAGTTTTAATACATTGTTCATTTTGGAGTTACGTGGGTAGTAAAATTGTTACAGAAATGCTAACATCAATAAAATAAAAATAAATGAACAAAACGTTATATAAAATACTTTTACCTTTTGATCTCGATTACAATTCTAAACATTTTCAAACTTATAAATCCAAAACAAAACATAAATATCTATTGACTTTTTCACCCTAATTTTCACAACTCTTGTGCAAATTTTTTTTTCAATAAAATAAATAATAATAATAATAATAATTGTCATGCTCGTAAAAAGAGTACTTATTACAGACATGTAATTTCATAATTCTATGGTCTCTGAAATATGGTTAAAGTTTACTGCTCAATGCACTGACAAGCATTTGTGGTAAACTAAAATATAAATTATTGTATTTTTTATTGAAAATTGGGTAACACTTTATTTTAATGTGTCCTTGTTACATGTTACACTTACTATTATAATAACAATAAATTATGCATAATTACATGCAAGTAACCCTAAGCCAAACCCTAATCTTCACCCTAACCTTATAGTAAGTAAATGTAGTTAATTAATATTACTCAGTACTTAAAGGAGTGGTTGATTGTGATTTCACTTTTGTAACGCTAGTTAGTGTGTAATGTTGCTGTTTGAGCATAAACAATATCTGCAAAGTTGCGGTGCTGAAAGTTAAATGCAAACGGAGATATCGTCTTTTAAAATTCTGGCAGTTTAATGCCTACAAAAACGGCTGGTAGGGA
>NW_015539890.1:552176-552493 GCF_001515605.1 Sinocyclocheilus anshuiensis | reverse complement strand
CCTTTAAAGGGGTGGTTGATTGCGATTTCACTTTTTTAACGTTAGTTAGTGTGTAACGTTGCTGTTTGAGCATAAATAATATCTGCATAGTTACGAAGCTGAAAGGTCATTGCAAACGGAGATATCGTCTTTTAAAATTCTGGCAGTTTAATGCCTACAAAAACGGCTGGTAGGGACTACAACGTGGTACTTCCCTAGTTTGTGACATCACAAACCCAGACAAACCCCGCCCCCGGGAACTGCAACGAAGGGGGCGAGGCCATGCTGCGCTGCTTTAGAGAAGAGGAAGAGAAAACTAGGGGTGCACGTAAAAATCT
>NW_015539890.1:549640-552097 GCF_001515605.1 Sinocyclocheilus anshuiensis | reverse complement strand
GTCTCTCTCTCTCTCTCTCTCTCTCTCTCTCTCTCTCTCTCTCTCTCTCTCATTCAGCTCAGCTCAGCTCCAACAATGAACTGTTCCATTTATACACTTTAGCTATTTTCTAACTTCTAACTAACTATCTAGCTATCTTTTAGCTATTTATATTCACATAGCTATGAGAAGCGTTATACATGGCGTGCGGTTGCCTTACTGTATTAATCCTTTAATCAGCTTTAAATAAAACGTATATTAAAAGCTAACAGAAGCAGTAGCATTTACAAATAACAACATATCTAAAAGTATGAGACAACAACAAACAAAAAACATACCATTAAGAGCTGTGTGCTTGCACAGGTTATGCGCGATCCTCTTCACTAATGTCCTTTGCATCTCATTCATGTTAGACTGCACCCCATAAACACAATCAAGCCTAGAAAAAACCCAGTCAACCACCCCTTTAAATGTTTAATTACACTGTAACAAGGACACCTTAAAAATTAAGTGTAACTGAACATTGTAAATCATGTGTTTAAAGTGTTTAACTACACATTTGTATTTATAAAGTTCCAATTTAATAAATTTAAGATGCATTTAATAATATAGTTAAAATTATAAAAATATATAGTTTATTAAGATTTGAAGTGAATATTTGAATACACTTAACCCATTTGTGCCCACATTTTTCTGAATGGTTTCAATGAAAATAAATAAATAAAAATAAATAGAATGAGGAAAATATTACATCTATATAATAAAAAAGGTATACCTGAAAGAAAATGACGCATTTAACAGTTTGGTTACCAACATTCTGCAAAATATCTTCTTTTGTGCTCAACAGAAGAAAGAATCTCCTAGGTTTGCAACTTGAGGCTGACTAAATGATGACACAATTTCAATTTTTGGGTGAACTAATGGATCACAACCTCTGCTGTACAGTATATTCACAGGAGCTGAAGTCCATTTCAAATCCATTTCTGAAAGACTGCATTTGTAAACACCATAACGCAGAATTATTGTAGAAGTTGTTTTATGTAAATATAGTGACTTGACCCAAACCATTTATGTCCGTATTTTTATGAATAGCACTATTGTTCTTTGCATAGTGTATATAGGTTATATTTAAAGTGATAGTTTACCCACAAATACAAATATTGGGGTGAAAGATTACTTCAGTGTTTTTTAGTTTAGCTAGCATAGCCTGTGATCATAGCCATCAGCCACAGCTAGTAATGCTAGGCCTAATGAACCAATAAGAGAAAGGAATGAGGAGAAAATGAGATTTACACTCCAACACGCATACTATTTTGAACTGCTTATTCAGGCTACACTCGCAGGTCTCACAATTACAGACATCAATTACAATTGAGCACTCACTGCACACTTGCTAATAACATTTACCAAAGTGTTGGAATATGTGAATTCCTTTTTAAAGATGGTCAAATGTTCTTACTTTCAATTCAGTTTGCTTATTTTGTAGCACAATGTAGCACTTTTCACTATGATTGTAAAATAAAGATAATATAATGGTATTTTGTAAGGCCATCCATTAAAAGTCCATCCATTCCACTTAACACATACTTCCATTGAAGTAAATGTTTGAATAAGACATTTTGAAGTTCATACACATTTTCAGTGTACCTTTTCAATTTTTTAAATTTATTTATTATTTACTATAATTTGTCATAGAAAATGTCATAATCAATTACAAAAGAATGCAAAAAATAATAAACTGTGCAAAATATTTTTATTATTTTTATTTATTTATTTTATAGATTATTTCTTGAATATAAGTGCATGTATTTCATTTTCCTGCATTGGCTGATTTAATCTATTTATATTTAAAACAAGTGAGCCTAAGAAGAGAGGAAAAACAAGAGCTGGTCCTTTCAGCTGGGCAGAGAAAAAGTTAAAAAGGATAAATGAAGAAAAAGAAGAGTCAGTTTAAAAAACTTTAAACAAGCTTCTTGAAGAGTTCCTAAGGGATCCAAAATCACAGTTTAACATACAACCATACCTATAACTCTTTCTCTAATGCCTAAAAAAGTAAGAAATATACAGTGTATGGCAATTATCATAAAATGGATGTAATGGAATGAAAGATGATTGTAAATAAAGATTAAAGCAGATGTTGAATAATATGCCTTGAATTGCATGTCTATCACCATTGTGCACTTCAGGATAAAGTCAAATACATTATTTAAACATATTAGATTGTACTAAATTAGGCCAAAAAACCCCCCCTATATATTATATTATATATAATTTATAGTGTTGAAAAATACACTGGTAATTCAAATTTAACACAGATTAAATTAAAGGGGTCATATGATGCGATTACAATTTTTCCTTTCTCTTTGGAGTGTTACAAGCTCTTGGTGCAAAAGAAGACTAAAGAAGACTAAAGTCTCAAATCCAAAGAGATATTCTTTATAAAAGTTAAGAGTCAGCCACACCTACCTAAAACGGCTC
>NW_015539890.1:535419-549581 GCF_001515605.1 Sinocyclocheilus anshuiensis | reverse complement strand
TTAAGTACAACACTGTTTCAGAACAGTTCAACCCAAATATTCAGATGTGTCCAGCGCATTTTATGGAAGACTGTTTTCTGATCCTGGTAGTGTAGACTACAATGCGGGCTGTTCTGACTCACAGACTATAAGTACGTTTTTATGACACAAAATAATGTTCTTTTTAGCAACATCATATGACCCCTTTAAAAATTAAATAAAAAGTAATTAAAATTAAAATAAAAAATAATAATTTTTCGAAAACATTACATTTAATTCACACATAAGTATATTCCTTTAAATTAAATTAAAATTGAAAAATGTTTTTCAAATGGTAGACAAAGGCGATAGAAAGATGTCTTAGATTAGCAAACTTGCACATTGGGTCAGTCGTGACAGTAAACTGTCACAAAAACAAATATTTGTAATTTCAATTCGACAAGTTTCAGTGTCCTAAAGTTACTCCCAACATTAATATGAAGCCTTTCTGTGTCATAAACACTGCTTTTGTGATTTTTTTCGGTTAGTTTGCGTATGATCATCTCCAGGGAAGACAAAGCTACAAAACAGCAAGAGCAGATTCAACATTCAGAGTTCAGGACAGGTATCTTACACAATTATTTTGTTCCCTAAAAGGAAACACTGGATCAATTCTAGTTCAAGAGTTCATTACTATTTTGTAAAATGTTATGAACAGTGTGGGCTTGGAACAACTTGTAGGGGTTTATAATTGTATCTTTGTAATTAATTACCTTAAAGTTTTAACTTGCATCTCAAACAAAAATCTGAAGAGCAGGTGATGCCAAACAGCAGTGCTGCTTGAGGCTATTGCTTCTGTCAGAATCTGCCAATAAAAAGGAAGCATCTGTAATATAACAACCTAGCCTTCTAGAGCTGATGTCTTCAGTAAATATAAGAGAAATCACAGTCATCAGTATCAAATGGGATTGGTTTTGATTTTCTATCTATATACAATATATCATCCCACCTCAGAGTTATGAATTTCTTTCGCTTTATGAACTGCAGAAATAGACAGCTGTTTGTGCTCTTCTTGAAGTTGATTATATGCCTCTTTTACCGCTTGCAGCTCTTCTTGACCGGACTCCGTTGACATTTGCAATCGCAGAATCTGTGTGAGAACACCAATATTCACTTTTAAAAAATAAAATAAAATAAAAATACCATTTTAATAAAAAATGTTCAGTCTCAGTTCTAGATCCTTTGTTTTTGTGTGATGCTTTTCCGGAACTAATTGTCACCTCTTTTTCCCAAGCAAGTTTAGAATTTTGGTATTCATCTCTCAAGCGAGCAAAGCTGTCGTCTTTTTCTTTAGTCCTCTCTTGGTTCAATTCATGTTCTGTTTTAAGGACCTGCAATGAAATTAATTACCCAGAAAATTTTTAATGCAATAATACATTTTTATGTGTTTATTTAACCTGGACAGAGGATTCTAAACAGATGGAGAGGCCAATACAAATCATTTGACTTTTGTCATGTTAATAATGGTTTTAATCAGTGTGAACAAGTGAATTAAATAGAGGAATGGGGGAATAAAAGAGAAGGAGGCTGTAAACGGACATTAAACACACTTACTATTATTGAGTTGCACTTCGTGTGTTGTAAATGTGCAAAAGTGATTTTCAGTTCATTCAATCAATTTTATGAGTACTAGGTGACCATTGTTTACTCCTGAATATGTATACCTTACTAACTTTATAATTTGAAGAAAATTAAATTACAATAAATATCTGGAAAAAGTTGACAGATTTAGCTTTTTTTTTTGCAAAATATTTTATTTTGTGTATAAATATGTGTAGAATTAATTGTCCTTTATTTAATTAGCTCATTTTATTTGTTTATTTTATCACATAATTAATATGTGAATTGTAACTGAAGTCTGTTTGTGGCTGTAGCCTGTTCCTTAGATGTGCACACAGCACACAGTAAAAAACAATAATAATAATAATAATAATACAATTTACATATTAAAATAAAAAAATGTAAAAGCAAAAATAGTTGCGTTTTGTGTGTGTGTGTGTGTGTGTTAAGTTGAAAGCGATACTGCTGGTGGAGTTGGGTTTTGGGAAGCCTGACCTGATATTCTTCACAGAGTTTGCGAAGCTCCTTCTCTGCTCGGCTCAGAGCTTCTGTCTGTCTCTGCAGCAAACTCTGACTATGGTGGAGGGATCTCAATACCTCCTGACACACACACACACACACACACACACACACACACACACACACACACACACGCATACTTCCCATTGTTTGTGTAAGTTCCTTACGTAATATAACTGCTGAAAAATACTTATTTTACTTCTTATGACTAACAGTATTGATTATGATTAAGATGGAATAATGTTTTCGTTGACTCAGCAATATCTCAGAATTACTGCTATGAGTTGATTAAATTGTGACTAAATGGCGACCAGCACTGCCCATCATCTAATAGTGTTATGAATGAGATTGATGGACCGGATATATAATGTAATACTTCATTAAAAAAAGACGTCATGTTCCCAAGTTATGCATCAACCCTTTAACTATCTTTTATTAAAATGATACACAATTCCATTAATGAAAGCTCTTTCATAATAATTTCATTATATATTCAGGATGTGAAATCGTAGAGGAAAAGCTTATTGTTTTCAGGATTTTATCGTGTTACATTAAGCAGAAGAATTTATAAATGGTGAACTGTTTCCATGATTTTGTAGAGTAAGCAATTAATTGTTGAAAACTTAATGTCAGCATTATTTTCACGTTTAAATAAACAATTTGTGTAATGGTCGACCTTGTGTAATGAATGGCTAATAATGGCTACTTTAAGTGCAAAACCGTCAGCCCCGTTACACTTTTAAATAGGCCTACCTTACAACCTACTGATACTTAGACATATCCGATAGTATTACAATTTACTCTGAAAATCACATTTTCATAATAGAATATGCACCCGTTTCGTGGAATTATTTCCGCGGTGCAGTGTGCATCAGTAGAGGAGCATCATTATATAGTTTCTCAGTGAAGATGTTTGCAGCCTGTGGCTCGGTTATTGCTTTCCTCGTGTGATACGCATCTGTCGGTACACAGTTCTTCTGCGATGATCGACGCTTTCCGCTGACCGTTCTTTCTCTCAGCGCTTCCTCTACTAATAACAAGCTCATAGAGATGCTGAGCGGATTCCCCAACTCTCCTCAGAAGCTCACCATCATGCTCCACGCCTGCTGACTCCGAAGGAGAAGACTTGCTGGGTGGGATTGCTTATAGAGACAGGCATGCGACAGAATGCGTGCGTGTTTTCGCGGTCTCGTCCCGGTGAAGATGCGCTGGAGTGAAGTGACGTTCAGCTGACAACAGCGGTAACTTTCACGCCAAGTGCCGTCCGGAGGCAAAAACGCGATATCTGATCGTTCACAGCGCATTGTGAATTTGAAGGAGTATGAATTAACACTGGAATGTCATGCGAGCGAAATTGGGGTTTGTTTTGGAGTCTATGCACGTGGTCCCACCGGATTGACTCCGGATCAAGCGGTGACTGACAGCTAACTTCAAATTAAACCAAACCAAACCAAACCAAACCAAACCTCTGGAAGGACTTTACTGCGATTGAAAGCTGTGGTCCATGTGGATTATGAGATGCTAGCAGAGTCTCCAGGATGCTGTGAGACCACGAGTGGCGTGATGAGAAGTTTCGTGTTGGTTTTGGAGAGTTGTAAACGCAACTCGAGCACTCAGGATGTCTCAGGAACTCTGCGATGGATTTTGCTCTAAAACCTGCACATTTATCCAGAGAGATAGGGGCTGACAATCCTCACGTTTATAGAAGGATCTCTTTCTTGACTCTGGAGATACTTGGTGCATATTATAGGCTGAGGTTGTGATGTATCAAGACTTGTGGACGGAATGCAATTTGAAGAAGACTCAGTGGATTTTCTGAAGTTGCGCATTAGTCACCAAGACATATGGGAATATGAAGATATTTAGATCAAGCATGTAAAGATAGAAACAGATAACGAACATCACGTTGCTTTATCAGGGTAATGGATTCGGACAGCGTGTGTTTTTCTGTCAGTTCCCCTTGTAATCACATTATTATACTGACGTACAGTACCAAAACATTTGCTTTATGAATACAGAAATGGCTGGCAAATACTTCTACACAACTCCTAATAATGCGCTGACTTGATAGTGCTTTGATTTCTAATATAACGTTGAGAATAATTGAAGGTCTTTACTCATCAGTAGATGATTGACGCTTCAACAGGTGACTGAGGTAAAGCATCTCTATCTCTTTCAGTTTGTTTAGCATATATTATACAAGTTGCAATCACAATGTTATATGTAAATCTATTTATTAAGCTAATTTTATTTTCTGTAGTTTTATGTTTAAATAACGCCTTAGATTGTCTAGTTTTCAAGTGAGGTGAAGAGAGTAAAAATCGAACATTTGGTACTGAAACAGCCTCACTACATAAACAGAAGTTTCTCTTTTTTAATATAATTTTTTAGAATGTATGTAATTTTTGTATGTAGTCAGTTTTTACCACGTTTTAGCTGAGGTTAAAACTGTCTTAAGTTTTTTAAGCCATAGCCCATAGTAGTAACAGTAACACATATACAGAAGTATATCTGTATAATTGAAAGTATATACAGTATAAGTGTATATACATTTTATTTGCGTTTTCAAAAGTTTTAGTAATGACAAAAGTGAAATGAGTTAAATGGACAAAGTTGCTAAGACTTTCACCTGAGGTGGTTACTATAGACAACAGAGCACTTTCTTTAAGGATCGGTATCATGCGGTAATGTTGACAAAATATAAGTAGCCTACTGTCATTACTTATCACTTTATTATAGATTTACACACAACACAAATACATGGCGTGAGACGAATCGCTGATGGCGCCACAAGATTTACTTAGAAAAAGTAGACCTCCCTGGAAGTCGCACTGATTTTTTGTTTTTCTCCACACAAAGTGGATCATAATCATTTTACTTTATATGTTTGTATGTTTTACATTTTTTCTAGGTTCAAATTAGATGTTGAATCCCAGATTTTCAATGTGGTCTTATTGTAAATTATTAGTAATAAAGACTGTATTCAGATGGAGTTACAATACTAGATTCTGTCATTTTCATTCTGGTGTGTAAAGCTAACATGACCCTCTCTGTATCTCTGCGCTTACAGTTGTCCGTGCAATATCAGAATGCTCCTAGTGGTATGAGAGCTGGTCCCCTGGGTTTACAGTCGACCCTCCGTGCTTCCTTCTTTTCCTGCCCTGCTTCTCACTGTCCACATGCAGGCGAAGAAGCGATACCTGCTGGTATCTGTGGGGGCCTGTAGCCTGCTACTAGCCTACCTGTGTGGCCTACAAATCGGTGAGTTCCACAACCAGAACCATGCCGAGCTTTACGGAGTCTCACAGATCGCCGGTGTCCCACCTCGGCCGCCCCGCTGGCCGGAATGGGTGGATCCTCCCCTGCAGACATACCTTGGTGAGGCCGAGCAGGAAGAGGACGGACCCCTGCTTCTTCATCAACACACGTCTCCTCGCGAGAGACGAGAAATACAGAAGAACATCTACAAGAGCCGGCGATGTCGCATGGAGACCTGCTTCGATTTCCAGCGCTGCGAACGGGGGTTTAAAATCTACGTGTATCCGCCTCAGAAAGGTGAAGCGCCCTCGGAAAGCTACCAGAAGATTCTGGCAGCCATCGAGGAATCGCGGTTCTACACAACGGACCCTAATGAGGCCTGTCTGTTTGTATTGAGTATAGACACCCTAGACAGGGACCAGCTGTCCTCTCAGTATGTACATAACGTCCGAGCCCGAATTCAAAGCCTCCCTCTGTGGTACGAAGGGAGGAACCATCTGATTTTTAACTTGTACTCTGGAACGTGGCCTGATTATACGGAGGAACTAGGCTTCGATATCGGCCAAGCCATGCTGGCCAAGGCCAGCACCGACATGGACAACTTTAGACCGCGCTTTGATGTGTCCATCCCTTTGTTTTCAAAAGACCATCCTCAGAAAGGAGGGAGCAAAGGTTATCTGAATCTTAACAATGTCCCTCCCTTACGGAAATACTTGCTGGTCTTCAAAGGGAAGAGGTATCTAACTGGCATCGGTTCTGAAACCAGAAATGCTTTATATCATATACATAATGGGGATGATATAATTTTATTGACTACCTGCAAACACGGGAAAGACTGGGAGAAACATAAGGATGCAAGGTGCGACAGAGACAATGAAGAATACACAAAGTAAGTCCTACGGTTTCCTTTCTTTATCATGCTTGTGTAGCTCATCTAAAAGGAAAAGTTCACCCAAACATGGAAATTATATCTTCATGTTGTTCCAAACCTTATGATCTTATTTCTTCCTCTTTTTTTGTCCTTACAATGAGGGACTGGACAAAAGAGTCCACAAAATATCATCTATTTTGGTCCACAGAAGAAAGAAAGTCATATAGGTTTGGGATGACATGATGATGAATAAATGATGACAGAATTTTCGGTAACACTTTATTTTAAGGTGTCCTTGTTACACGTTACATATACTTACTATTATAATAACAATTACTTATGCATAATTACATGCAAGTAATCCATGCCAAATTCTAATCCTAACCCTAACCATATAGTATGTAGTTAATTAATATTACTCAGTACTTATAATTACTCAGAATAATTACACTGTAACAAGGACACCTTAAAATAAAGTGTAACCGAATGTTCATTTTTGAGTGAACCACCCCTTTTATTTGTATGTACAGGATTTAAAACTTCAGTGAAGCTACTGAGGTTCAGATTGTTTTTGCACGATTCATATGAATCTTTGGTTGTGGCTTTTAAACGCCATAGAGGATCGAAAACACAATGGCAGTATTTAATGTCAGAGTGATTTAGACTGTTGCTTGTTTTGTACTCTAGACTGTAGTGTTCATGTGGTTATCATGGGAATACTGCTATAAATGAAAGTTCTGTTGCATTTGTCTAGCTCAGGAAAAAAGTGCTGTGGAAAAGGACTCTAGAGGTCTCTTAGCCCAAAACAAAGCCAATCTTCATCTGTTTGTGACATTAATGCAAACCGTTTGTGTAAATGCACCGTTTTGGCGAGATTTATGGTATAGAGTTTAATTCTCTTAGGTACAATGATAAGAAAGTGATTGCCTTGTATTGTGTGCAATGCAAACAGTTTATTTCCTTTGCTAAGATGTGAGCTTTATGCACTGACTGCATGTGTAACTAGTAGCAACAATATAAAGCATCTTCTATGAATCAAGATATATTGTGTTCTTTGAACAGATTAACAGATTTTTTTTTTTAAGACACATACATACTCTGGGTCTTTCGCCGATGTTTATGAAAAGCTTGTCAAATAGCTTGGGAGTTTATATTAATTCCATTCAAGTTAATGTAAATTATTTTTGGAGTCTTCACTTAGTTGTGCCTGATTCTATTGCACTTTTGTAGTGGTGGTATTACACAGATATTACTATGTAATTATCATGTAATTACATAGGTGCAGTTCTGTTTCCAGATTCGGAATGTTACAAGAAAAGCAGACTTACAGAGATTTACTGTGTGTGCTAGGGATCATGGTGTCACAAGGAGAATCAGACTGTGGCAGAAGCAAAAAGCCGGAGTGTCGCTTCAAATTGCTAAAGTTGCAAATGATGCAAATAAAAACAGTGTCTAAGAGCATTACATTTTAACAACAGTCTATACACTATACAAATTTGAGAATTAAAGTACAAAAGCAAATGGAAGTAACCATTTTTATATTGGTTGCCACAAGGAGAATCATAACATGACAGAAGTGAAAAGCCAGAGTGTTGTTTCAAATTGTTAAAGTTGTAAATTGTGCAAATAAACCAGTGTCAAAGAGCGTTTTTACAACAGTCTACACATTTTGGGAATAAAATGTGAAATCAAATTAACCCTCATTTTCTCATTACTTCTGTATGATTTAGATTAATAATTCAGAACAATAGTAATAATTAAACCAGTAAGTACCACATAGGACAGATGAAATCAAAGCATATTTAAGGATTGCAACAGTTCAGATTTAAGCCCCGTGTACACCAAGAACAATAACTATAAAGATAACGATATTAGCGTCCATACCAGCGAACGATATCGTCTGTTTATTCTAAGCGCACACGTGTCTGCCGCTTTAAATTCTCGAGCTCGTTATAGCAGGATGGATTCTGATTGGCTGTCAATGTTTGTATCGTTCATCAGCTGGAAAAAATTGTTCTGAAAATGATTCCAACGATATCGTTTCTCTGTGCCTTTATCGTTATAGCTGTGGTGTGGACTCTGCTATTCTTTAATATTGAGAACAATTTTTAGAACTATATCTTTATCGTTATCTTTATAGTTATCGTGCTTGGTGTGAACGGGCCTTTACTCCCTGATTTTGAAATTAAATGCTCAACAAAGCAAGTATGGTGTCGTTCAAGTGTCCTCATACTTTTGGCCATTTGGTGTATTAAAGAGTACTGCATTAATATATAATGTAGTGTATTAAAAACTTCATCAGACTGAAGAAAAGAAGGTTAGAAGGTCTTGACTAGCAGACTCTTATACTTCAAATGAATTGAGAGGATTTCAGAGAGGCAGTCAATAATTGGCCCTCAATTGAATTAAGCAGGAGCTTAGAGTCACAGAAAACACACACACACACACACACACACACACACACACACACACACACACACACACACACACACACACACAATGCTTCTGTGCCCAGAGATGATTACAGAGTCTGATAGAAAGTTACTGCTCCTAGTCCGGCCCACCCACATAGACACTGCATCATATTCTGTCTTATAAAATGTACAGTATAAGATGTGTAATTTTATTTTAAAACTTTGGACAACTATGGTTATGGTTATATACAACTGGTTATATTGTTATCATGAATTGAAATGGATTGTGCTACGCTTGCGAGTCATGGTTTTGTTGTCTGTGCCGTTAAACAGGCCTGTGCTATCAATGTTAATTCTATGGTAGTAATGTGTGGTGCAGCTAACTGTTCTGTAATGCATGGTTTTGTCACACTTTTATGGAGAACAATAACAGGTGAGCCATGAGTTGGATCATTAATGGTGTTTTTTGCTTCTTAAAATATTTGCTCAGAGCAATTTAACAGATTTTTGATTTTATTTTGTACTAAAACACATGCATACCATGGGTCTCTCAATTTCTTTTTTTTTTATGAACAGCCTGTCAAAAAGCAGGCTGGAACTATGTTTGCGAGTTTATATGAAGAACTTCATTGTAAAAAGACATCAGTATTATATCCAACTTTGTTTTAGTTGTCCCTGAAGGTGTTACACAGTTATTACCGTGTTATTACCATGTAATTACATAGGTGCAGTTGTATTTCCATTCTGAATGTTGCAATAAAAGAAGACAAAAATATATTGTGGCTCACGGTTTTCACAAGTAGAATCACACCGTGGCAGAAGCAGAACCCAGAGTGCTGTTTTGAATGGTTAAATATGCAAATATTGCAAATAAAAACAAGAGCATTAAATGTTAACAGTCTATGCACTATGTAAATGTGAAAACTAAAAGTACAAAAACATATGGATATAACCATTTTATGTCAAATTAACTCTCATTTGTATGGTGAACAATAACAGATTAGCCATGAGCTGGATCTGTAGTGGCATATTCTGTTTCTTAAAACATTTGCCTAGCTCAGTAATTTAACTAGCTGAGAAAGCAATATAAATCATACATTGCACAATATTGGATCTGGTATGCAGGGTCCTTACCATCCAAAACACAAACCACAATGATAGTATCACAGACCGAGACGCACTTCAAGGCCAGTTTCGCACATACTGTGCGGCGTGAGCTTTCACACTGATAGTGTTTATGGTGCATCCCAGAGATGGGTGTTTCTTTGGGGACTTTTATGTCCTAGGGGTTGATTTATTTTAGTAAAACTAACATTTCAGTGTTTTCTTTTTGTTATAAGGTCACATTAAAACTTTTTATCGTGCCCTCATTATTTTTTACTTCTTTTTAAATGCCTTTTAGATTTATTGTTTCAGCTTTAAAATATGAGTTCATTTTAAAAATATGAATTATTCAGTTTTTTAAACTATGATCAAAACAAAGAGTGACAATTTTTGTAACATTCATAAAATTATTATGACTCCCACAGTTGTGGCGCCATTTCTACCATATCAAACATTTTTTTGTCCATAATAAATTAGTTTAATTAGCGGATTTGTTTACCAAGGACAAAAAGTGTCAGTGAATAGCTAGAAGAAAAACTATAAATATGAGCTATGATGTGAATATAAAAACAAAGGAAATTTAATAATAATAATAATAATTTTATTTATTTAGGATGCACAACATGGTGGCCATATAATTAATGTTGCTTTAACATTTTTTGTAATTAGATAAGATAAAAGAAAGATAAATAAATAAATAAATAAAATCACCTTTGTTGGCTCACTTGAACACATAGTTCATATATACAGTCCATATATTTTTCATAAAAGTCAGCTATTATTTTTGGTAAATTCAGCTATTATTTTGGTTTATTATTATTATTTTGTACTATGTAAACATCTCTTGTGTGAAATTTAGAGCAGTACTAAATAAATAAGTGAAATTTTTTAACCCCTTTAAAAATTGTTGAAATTATTAACTTATAGCAGATTTTGCATGGTGTAGTTTATGTAAACCCATGACCTCAACTGTTGGAAGCTGTTAGTGCACAAATTGAACTAGACAGCATGTGAAATGTTTGTTTTAAGAGAGTGTGTTTTCTAAAAGTCCCCAAACTGAGCATGACACGTGAACTCGGCGCCAAAACTCTATTGTCAGTTCCACTTCTAGCTGCTTACGCCGGCCGTGTGAACGCTGTAACCTGTTAATATGGTCTGCAGATTCGTGTCGCAGATGCAGTATGTGTGAAACAGACCTAAGTCAACACCACATAACTCAAAGAGGCAACAAGCACAACACCACTGCAAATAACCCAGTAATTCACATGATTTATTAATGCCGCACTGCATGCAGGGACTCAGAGTTCCACTGTGCAAAATGTGCAAATCATATAATTTAAGGAGAGACGAAATTTGAGCAAAGGCAGTGAGAGCTCCGCCATCTTCACCTTCTCACTTGTAGATTTCTGATCTCGCCATTAGACTCTGGATGGAAAGTTCACATTGAGGTTTCATTATCGAGTGAGCCAAAGTCAAAGAGAGCCATGTTTCTGAAGATGTTGAGTCTGCGTTTGTGGAAGATGGAAGAAGGGAAGGAGGAATAAGGTGGAGAAACAAGCGAGAAAGAGCCCCCACTGATAAGATGTATTGATAGGCTCTAAATTAGAGCAGCTCACGACTGGGTGCTTCCTACAAATCCATCACACTTGAGAAAGAAAGAGACAGCATAAAGAGAGAAAGAAAGATAGAGTTAGTGCAAGAGAGAGAGAGAGAAAGAGATAGACAGAGCGAGAAGCCTGCTGTTTTTTTAATTAGGGTGTGTGATTAACGTGGTGTTGTTTTTTAGCTTCAGAATCACACAAAAAGGAAGTGATTACAAATTCCAGTTTTACCTCAAAAATGAATCACCCTTTTCAATAAACACAGCTGCTCAAACTTTGAGAGCTCACTGCTGTGCAATATTAAATCCTAAACTTTTATGACAACTAAATTTGAGGTTTCCATCTGTTGAAAGGCATAGAGAGAAGTCACATTGCTAGAAAGTGTGTGAAAATGACCCTGTTGTAATAACACAACCTGTAGTCAATTCTTATTTGGCCAACTATGTATGTAACTATTTTTACACAGTCATAGTTCTTGTCTTCTTTAAATTCTGTCAGTATTTCTTCATGCCATATTAATTAATTTTAGGTCAGTTAGAAATACCAAGGGTTCACACAAAACAAGGGGAGTCCGCTTTTAGTTATGCCGCCCGCAGTTGGAATCAGCTTCCAGAAGAGATCAGATGTGCTAAAACATTAGTCACATTTAAATGCAGACTCAAAACTCATCTGTTTAGCCGTGCATTTACTGAATGAGCACTGTGCGATGTCCGAACTGATTGCACTATATTTTATGTATAATCATTTTCTATTCTTAATAGTTTTTTATGCTTTAGCTATTTAATGTTCAAGTTTTAGTGTGTCTATCGCATTCAAAATGTGAGTTTCACTTGACTATATAATGTAATTTTAAGTGTACTTGTGTATTTGCACTACTGTAATGCAACACAGTCTCATGAGAGTTTATACTTATTTTACGCTTTGGTAAATTGGTTGCAAATTTGTACAGTTTCATTTGTAAGTATTTATTGATGTGCTTATTGTACCAGCCATGGACTATCATAGTGAAGTTTTACCTACAAACTGTACGTTTTTGTACAACTAACAAATTCATTTGAAATTGCCAACTTGTACACTTGTGCTACTTGCGAACTGTCATGAAGTTGTGTTGTTGTGATACAATGGTGTGAATTCTTTATGCTTTAACTATGCATGAGTTTTAGCATATGACTATCATGCAATTTAAAGTTCACTTGTGCTTTTTAGTTACCATGTTTATGCATTGTAGTATTATAATAATTAGTTCATTGTTGTAATACAACACAATCTCATGACAATTCGTAATTATTTTATGATTTGCTACGATTGGTTGCGAATTGGTACAGTCTCATTCATAAGTATTTTTTGATGTGCTCATGCCTCCCTGAGGCTTAGGTTAAGACATGGACCTTCATGTTTTACCTACAAATCATACATTTTCGTACTATAAAATTGCACAAATTCATTTGAAATTGCATTCACAATGTGACTTACACATGATTAGCATGTAAATTCAAGTTTACTTGTGCTTTTGCATCATTTGGTGCATGTCCAAGTTTCCATGTTTATGCGTTGTAAAATAATAATTAGTATTGTAATACAACGCAGTGTCGTTGTAATTTGTAAGTATTTTATGATTCATACAATGTCGTTCATAAGTATTTGTAGAATCTCCTCCCCCCAAGGCTTAGGTTTGGACATGGACTTTTCACCGTGAGATAAATCGTACATTTCTATATGACTAAGGATAATTTGAAAATAAATAAACAAATTCATTAATTAAAATAAAAAAATAATAATTATTTCTAGGTTTTCCTTTTTCAAAAACAATGTTAGTGCTTTGCTATTGTCGTGTGGTGTTATGAGAAAATTGATTACATATTTTATGCATTTATTCAGCTTCTCTTGAATCTACAAAATAGAGTTTTCCATTTTAACTCACCCACAGTTACAGTTATTGTTGAATCGGGTTTGTTCTGTACTTGTGGGGCTTTGAGCACAAAAACAAAATTAAACAGTGACCACTGGAAATATATTTGATGAAAGTCGATGATGAGGTTTATACATTAGTCGTCTAATCAAACACAGAACGTCTCGGTTACGAACGTAACCCTCGTTCCCTGATGGAGGGAATGGAGATGTTATGTCGTGATGACATTAGGGGTCTTACTTGGGAGCTCGAATCCTCTATGATTAAGAGAGAACAGCAATTAAATTTGGCTAGTGGATTTTGCATGCTGAGCCACACCCCGTGCATACGGGTATAAATAGGCAACAGGTGCATCCACTCATCAGGTTTTATGCTGAGGAGTCGAGAACTTGTCCCTGGCAACCAGCGATGGTTCGAGGTAGAGGTCTGCCGCGGGAACCGCGGGACCCGACCAGATTTTTTGCGCCGCGGGATAACATTCCCGAATAAAACGCGGTAGCGGTCGGTAACTCTGGTGTAATTTGAACGGGAGCGGGCGGTCTAACAATATCCCGTTCCCGACGTCCATTTAGAACAGCATATCTGCGCTTTATTCTTATTGACCACCGGTACAGCTTGCACTCAGGACTGTTATGCACGCGCTGCACGCATGCTTTAAACATCACGCGTTTTATTTGCGTGGTCTGTGCGCAGCATGTGCATAACTATGCTCAGAGCAGGCTGTACCTGTGGTAAATATACGGCCCTCAGACAGAACAGGCAGGTTGCCGATGAGTGACAGAGCAGAATAAGGATGGAGCAAAGTATGGATGTGCTGTCCTTGAAGGACGTTCAACTCGGTTTTGTTTATATTGTGGTTAGCCTATAATTTTAAATGAAAGATGTCATATTTATTTATTTTTCTCTGC